>NC_079900.1:18351318-18651318 GCF_024868665.1 Triplophysa rosa
ATATTATTAATATATATATATATATATATAATATATATATATGTACTGTATATATATACTGTATATAGAATATATAGAGATGAGAAACCTACATGCATAATGGTGGCATGCCGGCTTCACATATTGGTTCTCATGTCTCAGAATAGCCATATTTCTTTCCTGTGATTTAGCCTAAATAGTGAAATAATTAGCAGTTAAGTGTCTAATAAAACATAAAAAAACTTGTCTTTGTCTTTTAAATGACATTTTGTTATTGGAATAGAAATACTAGTGCGTAGACATCATTACATTTTAATGGGTATACAGAATAAACAATATAATTAAACTAAATTTAATGATTAATTAATAAAAATATATATATACAGTATATATTACAAAAATTGGTTACACTTTATTTAAAGTGTCTTGTGTTATGGTGTAATCATATATTTAAGTACCAAGTATTAATAATTTTATTATAGGGTTAGAATTAGGGTGTGGTTTAGGGTTAGTTACGTGTCATTATTCACAATTTATAGTAAATACTTGTAACAGGGACACCGTAAAATAAAAGTGTCACCAAAAAATTTAAATAAGGAGTAAAAAATATATCAAATGTAGACTTCACAAACACTTACATTACATTACGATTATTCATTTAGCAGAAGGTTTTATCCAAAGTGACTTACAAATGAGAGAGCTTCAACACAAACAGCAGCATTTCCTGAGAATGCCCCTTAAGCATTTCTAATGCTCTTGATTCAAATATGAAAAAGATCAGTATCATATTATAAGGCCGGTGTCCAGACCAGCTTACTCTCAAATGTTCCTTTAATGCAGTTTCCCTGCACTTTCTCCACCGCGTGCAGTTTTCAAAAAGCTGCTGAAGACACACACATACAGTACATCGGCATCCCAAACGTCACTTTTCATCAACAGACAAGTTAAAATAGAAGCAAGAATCTCCAGGTCTCTAAAAATGCACCGCGTTTCTTCTGGAATTCCTTTGGTGTGAAAACACAGGCGACGGTGATGCGCCTTGAAGAGAAAGACGGGGAGAAAAAGGAGAGACATTTCTCAGCCGAGCCGTTCCAACAAATCTTAAATAAACACAGATGCAAACAAACCGTCCTCTTTGCGCAGAGCGGCGGTGCAGTGTTTGAGGTGCAGAGCTCTGTGGGTCGGTTCCACATGAAGAAACAATTGATGAAATACCACAAGACAGCTTGAACACATTTCCAGAAAAACCTTATCGCTTATTATGCTTCACCTTATTGTGTGCCGCATGGGATTGTTTAGCCAAATCAAAAGCATGCGAATCAATATTCCACCACTGTCCTTGGAGGTGGGCCAGAAATGATTAGAAAAAGTCACCCAAGCTATCTGCAGACCCCCAAACTCCAGCCAAATTAAACATGTGTGCCAGCTCCCCCCCCCCCACCCAATTACACCCGAGTTTCGTGCAGAAAAACAGAAACGCACACGCGGGCTTCAAAAAGATTTCACATCTTCCCCTACACACGCTGTCACAGAAAGCTAATATTTTTCCGTACAAATTGGGCTCACCATTCGAAGAACACAGCGTGCATTATTTGATCAGCTTTTTGAGGAGTATCGCACGGATTCTCATGACTCTATCGCAGGCCCAGAGAAGGTTGCCTTTGTGACAGCGTTCTTGTAAAGCTCTCTGCGAGAGGCAGCCCTCTGCGGAGAGGAATCTGACGCTATCTCTGGCTGTTTGTCAGATACTGGAGTCTCGCGAGTCTAGAGCCACTTCAAAAGGGCGAGGAGAGACGCGAAGCCGAAGAAAAGATTTGAGGGAAAAGAAAGAGCAGCTGAGTTTTCTGGCAGAGGCCTCGGAACAACGAAATACTAATCCGTTAGAACGAAATACTAATCCGTTAGAACGAAATACTAATCCGTTAGAACGAAATACTAATCCGTTAAAACGAAATACTAATCCGTTAAAACGAAATACTAATCCGTTAGAACGAAATACTAATCCGTTAGAACGAAATACTAATCCGTTAAAACGAAATAACATCTCTTTATGTCAACTCCTTGATACCGGAGTTAGTGGCGTTTCATGACAGACGCTTTTACTTTGCTGCTGTGCTGACACAATAGAGGACAATTGTGTTAGATCTCTATTCATTCATTTATGTTTCATTTAGTGTATGTGCCACGTGACGTATAAACGCACAACGTGCTTGAAAAGACCGTTAAATGAGTCATATCTAAAAGCTGGTTATCCATACTTGCGCGTTCTCAGATCACACACCAGTGGTAGCCGATCGGACACTAGAGGGCAGTGTAATACAGGGGGAGCTCTCGACCTGATGTTAAACATCATCATAGTGCTCAAAATTTCTCAATAATTGTACACTATAAACGTCTATTAATTAGTTTTATATTGTAGCACTTGAACATCTTTTTGGCTTGCACTGTATTGTAGCCGTTCTTACATTATCATTAATTTACATCAGGCATATACATGGGGTATATGTTTAAGGTCCTACTGCACCAGAAGTGCTGCTCTAGACATTTATTATAGATTGTTTATAATGGATCTTAATCGGATTGTAGGTTTTTATTTTTATTTGGGTTTACAGCAAAGGGAGATTCTGGAGGTTATTAGCCATCAGCACGGCATAATAATGTGTCTTAGAACGCTTCAATCGATACTAAGGAAGAACAGGCTTTGCAGAAGAAAGGACTTTACTGACGTGTCAGATGTCGCTTGCTTTATTATACAGCAACTTGAAACATCGGGCCAGATGCTAGGATACAGGACGATGCACCTGAAGTGCATTCAGGAGGGACTTGTTGTGCAAAGGGAAACGGTCAGACTGCTCTTAAGTGTTTTGGATCCAGTTGGAGTAGCATACCGGCGAGCGCGAAAACTACGACTGAGGAGATACCACAATCCAGGGCCAAATTTCATGTGGCATCTCGATTCTTATGATAAATTAAAACCTTACGGCCTCTGCATAAATGGATGTATCGACTGTTTTTCACGGCATCTGATGTGGTTAAAAGTGTATTCTACAAACAGCGACCCGAAGGTCATTTCAGCATACTACATTCAAGCCGTAAAAGAAAGGCGAGGATGCCCTCGAAGGATCCGTGCTGATCGGGGAACAGAGAACGTCGGTGTTGAACAGATGCAGATGTTCCTTCGACGTGATGCTACAGATGACTTTTCCTACCACCGCAGTTTCATATACGGTTCAAGTAACCACAACCAAAGGATTGAAAGCTTTTGGAGTACAATGCGCAAGCAAAACGTTCATTTTTGGATGAATTTCTTTCAGACTCTGAAAGAAGAAGGATATTTTACTGGGGATTTCCTTGATCGATCACTTGTGCAGTTTTGCTTCATGGGAATTTTACAGGTAACGTTAACGCTTTATGAAACAATCAACAAATGTTATGTGCAGTCACATGGTTTTTGCGATGCGCGGCTGGAGGGCAGCAAGTGATTTTCCTCCATAGGAATTCACTGTCACAAACTCTAAGTACCTATGTTTAACGACCTGAACAACGACTAGGTATGGCCAAATTTATGTCAAACCTTACTTGTAATGAATACTAGCTTCCGTTAAAAGAACGAGCCCTTATTAAATGGAGAAAGTGAAAAATCTCGCGTTAAGCGTTTCTTCCCCATAGAAGTCCATTATAAGGAAACAGCTTAACGTACCAAAACAACAGCCACGGAAAACCAAAATAAATATATTTGTTTATCACTGATATCAGTGCTCGAATTGAAGGGGGCTGGGGGGATCCGGGACTCCCCATAAGGCATTATGGACCCCATAAGAAGTCAAAAATAGACATAGGGGGTCCTTCAGATATTTTTATTTGAGTAAAAATGATAATGACAAATGTGATTAAATTCATGCAATGGATATGGCAAATTTCGTGAATTAATTATTTACAATAATTTATATTACGTTTGTTTATGGGCTAGTTGTCATATCTCTTTAATTTTTAAACGCCCCACATCGTTGCATGAATTCGGGAAGAGGAAGCTTGTATTATTATTAAGGGTAATTTTCTCTCTCTATATATATATCTATCCACTATATTTATCAACTCTATGTCGGGACTTTTGTATTCCTTGCGTAAATTATTATTAGGCCTGGTTCTGGGGAGCTAGAGATTATAAAGTGAGTGCTCCTTGTGCGGTTTCTGTGCTATATATAAATTAATCCATTCAGAATTGTATAAAACTTGTTTTTCATGCTGCTAAGACCAACTGCCACATACACGCTGCAAAGTTTCGGGAATTACATCGGCATATAAATGCGGGATTCACTCTTGAAATAGCTATGATTGACATATTGATAGCATACAGTTAGTTCCTGAATAAAGCACTCACTCATAACAGTCCCTTGCCGCCTACTGGACGTAACTATTTAAACTGCACTGAAATCGTTGAAAAATCCCCACAACACTAACACACAGACTAACATCTGGTCTTGTCACAATTTGTATTTTTAATATCTAATAAACTAGTTTCTTGCATTTAAAACAAGTCTTTTGGTACAAACATTGTTATCACAAAGTGTCAATCATCCAGTTGTTTTTAGGGAAAATAGTAAGATACATTGGTAAATAATGATAGAATTATTCTGTTGGACGTACACTACTGTTCAAAAGTCTTTTCTGTTCACCAAGCCTGCATTGATTTGATCCAAAATACAGTAAAAGAAGCCTGTTCTTTTATGTAAGCCTGTTTTTAATAAAAAGCAGGGCTCGACATAAGGAAGCAGGGCTCGACATTTACTGGCCTTTCAGGGCTAGTAAAAATTGGAATCACTTGCCCGACTGGGCCAGTAGAAAAAACGCAAAACATAGGTATTTTGAGTTTGTTATAGTGAATTCCTATGGATAAAATGAATCATTTCCTGCCCTCCATCGGCACTTCGCGCAGTGCCGTGACGTCATATGCAAACCATGCATGCACATATTCTGTTATGTCTTCGTATTTATTTTACCCATATTTTTATGTAGACTATTTGTGTTTCGACCATATTTTAGGTGGAGCTCGATGAGTTTGCTCAGATGTGGAATGCACATCGGATAAGAACACAACGGAATACCATTGCACCGCATGGACGACCGACCGTAATGTATATGGCTCCTCATCTGTACGGATCTGCAGATCATATCTTTCACAGTGACCCCGCCGACGTTCAAAACTGCCAAGAAGAGTGTGTAACGCCGACTCATCCGTGTGACGACACAGTTTTTGAACTCTGTTGCCTGATAATGGAAGAACTTAATTTCATTGTCCCAGAGGATGCAAAGAGTGGCAGAGAGCTTTATTTAAGGCTTAGGCAAGAGATGCTACTTATGCTGTAATTTATATCTTTGGGATTGAAAGCCTGTAATCAATTACGATTTGAAGTATGAGTAGGAACATGAGATTTAGGTTTTAAAAGCTGCCGTATAGCCATATTCTACCATACTTCACAATGTATTTTTGATTACTTCTGTTATAAAGTCTATATCAAGAAAGTTTTAAAAAAGACTTAAAAAATATGTTTTATAAACATAAAACATCAATTAAAGTTAAAACATCTGAATGTTGTAGTTCTTTAAAGGTATAATGCACACATTATCAAATAAGACTGCTTTAAGAATAGCATTACAATGTTTATTTAACAAAGATGCACTGTAGACATTTAAGACTTATTCAGTCAGAACAGTCTTTAAATGCAAATGTAGCTACAGGAAATTAGAACCAGTTCCAAAATGACCATCACTTTAAATAACATTGCAGGCAGGCCATCTCTTTTTCCAGTTAAAATAATTTGTAACACTTCGAAATTTCTAGGAACAACTGGTTTTCAACAGACCATATTAAAACTGAATCACATGGGACTGTTACCACATCGACCTTACTATGACTTGTAAATGTAAACACTTAAATGTGTAAGCTGAACAAATAAAGATTACTACAATGTATGATTATCAAAACAGACTAGTTTGGTCACTTCTATGTTTGTCCCAAATAAAACAAATGAATACTGTATTTTAAATGGAAGACTGATTGTCTCACTGTTGTCATAAGAACATTTCAGAACCTTGTTTTTAACTAAACACATGTATCATTTACTTTACAACATACGGTCACCTTTATAACAGATCCATCTTCAAGTAGTTTGAATCCAAGACACTCCCAAACTCCCTACGAAATTCTGAGTAGGTACTGTATGTGCAGGGTATCTGTAACAACGGACCACATGTATGCGCCACTGGACACCTCAGTAAACCCTTCAGATCTGTAAACTCTACATCAATATGTACAACACATATAATATCAGCACCAGTGGTGAAGCGCAGAAATTTTTGTAACTTTTCTCGATCAAGTGAGCGAATGAACAGCTTCAGAAACTGCATTGTTTTGCTGTGAGCAGGTTGTTTCTCATCGGCTCTAAGCAGCGCAATGATGCCATTTGCTGTTGGAATTTTTGCTTCATAAAGGGCTGAAATTGCAGCCACTTTAGGAAGGAAACCTTTCAAAGTAGATTGAGCACTTCCAGCCATCATCTTAAGAGCATACATAGGCTCTTGTATTAATTGTTTGTGCGCTGTCTGTATGATGGTGTCTTTTATGGCATCTCTGTCAGGTACAGTGTGTCCACCCATTCTGGAAAGCAGGTCGAGTAGGTCATCCCTGTCATACTCTCGTCCTTCTAGCACAGATGTGATTATGTCCTTCTCAAATTGAGTGACAAACCTTGTACGAAAAAGTTTTAAAATGATTATTAACAAATATCTATCATACCATTCACTTGTAAAACTGGTAACAATATTACATACCTCAAAAAAGATTCAATCAGCATGTCTGGTGTCACTTTGGATTCCCCATGAAGAAGACAGACTACAAAGGCCAACGACAGCTTCACTGGAAAGAATCCATGATCTTTGTATCCTTTTAGAAGAATTCTGCCTACTGCTTCCCATTCTTCTTTTCCGTACTCAGGCTGAAGTGCTGGGACATAATCAATTTCTCCATCTGCACAATTTAGAAAAAAAGCTTCCCAAAAACCAGAGTATGCATCCCGGGCAACACCTGAGGCATCAATGCCACATTCATCAACAAAGAAAATCTACAGGTTGGCCTCCACAACACTGGCATCTTTAAACTTTTCTACCATATCATGAACAATGTTGACACGACACAGTCTCAGCACCTTTGGAGCAGATTCTTGATGGGTTATCAAATGTGATACCTCTCTTGATGTAGATGGCATTTCTTCTTGAGACATTGATGGTCTCTCCTCTTGAGACGTGGATGGTATCTCTTCTTGAGATGAACCAATGGGAAGAGTATCGTCAGAAGTGTAGTTAGGAGACTCCATTGGCATTGGGCCAAAGTGTATTTCATCATCAGATGAGAAATAGGTCTCCCCCGTTATGTAACAATCATCCTTTTGTTCGGATGGGGTGTCTGAACTATGAGTATCTTCAGAAGCATCAGATTCTTCAAGCTCAAATGTTGCCAAGTAGAATCTTAGTACTCCCAGTTTAGCGGATTCGTACAGTTCTCCAACTGTGATATCATGTGACATTTCACATTCTTGAAAATCATATATCTTGAAAGAGAAATTGGCTTCTGGGCCTTTCTTTGACTGACCCTTAGGGAAAAAAAGCTCCTTTCCCAGATTGATGAGGTCATCACAACACATAGTTTTCTGAACAGTCACCTTTCTTGTCCCGCCACCACATCTGGCTCGAACTTGCTTTCCATTGTGTAGCCATCCAATTTCGATCCGTCTTCTGTTTTTACAAGCATTTTTGTTTCCAATCAGTAACTTTCCTCTGGTTCCACTTCCCGTCTCTTCACTTGTGTCCTCTGAAATGTTTGAGGCATGTCCAAGTTTCATTTTCTTCCTTAGTTTTTCTAGAAGATTTAGTTTTCTAGATTGTTTTTCATAGTTGCTGTTGCCGCCACAGTAATTCCTTAGGGCAACCCTATCACCTATGGCAGGCAGGAATCTCTCCAGAGAGTTGTCATCCATTGTAACTACTGTTGATTTGTCAATCTGAGACCATACAAATGTACACGTTTAGGGATACATACAATCTGCAGTTTCAATCATCATGAGCAAATTACAGACACTTAAAACTTACAATGAAATTGTTCAAAGACAGACTATAGATAATGTTTTTTAGTTACACTTTTAGCTTTACATTATAAGATACATTATATAATGTTTTAATTTATAAAACAAAGCAATATGTGCAAACAAAAAAGTGAAAAGAAAGCAATGTAAAAAAAAGTAGGCTTACAGAACAAGCTACAGAATGCAACCAGGTAAGGTTGCACCAGCCATTCGTAAGTTCTTTCTTAAATGTGAACGTAAAGTCCACACTAGAGGCTTAGTAACTACTAGCTAGTTTGTAACTTAATCTGTATGTTATTCGGTTGCACCATGTAGTCTTAAGGCTGAACTTAGCTACTAGTTAGTAGTTTGTAAACTCTCCGTAAAGTAATGCGTAGTCGCACAATATGACGTTTACTTTAATAGTCCAATAGCAGCCTTTAAATTCGTGAGAAATAGTTGTTGAAATGTTGTGAATTTCAAAACATTCATGATTTAAACTTATTTTACCTCACGTAAAAAAAAGAACGGTAAAATATATGTATTTTATTAAATGGAATATTACCTATCATGAATAACATATTTCAAATAAGATTAATAAACAAATGCTGATTAAAAACAATACAGCCTAATTATGTAAGGAATAATTGACTCTGGGCCATTCAATTATTCGAAAGTTAATGCACACTCCAGGTGGTGCATTAACTTTGGTCCTTTCAATTATTCGAGAGTCAATTAATCTGCTTATACCACTGTTACCACACCTCAGGACATTTAATTTCAATGTTTGTCATGTTATCGTGTTTAAAATGCTGTTGATTGTAGGACTACTTCCTTGCGCATCTCATTTCCGTATGGACTCGGAAACTTCAGCCACGTGGTGTGTGTGAGAGATCCTGCTCACACCTGTATGTTTGCAGAAATGTGACAGAAACAATACGAGGAATAAATTATTTATTATCACTGGCTTTTCCATCTTCAGCAGTAAAAATAAAAACACGCAAACTTTTGAAAGAGTAGGTTTATCAAAATATATTTGTTATCAGTTATAAGCAGCATGAAGAGGAAAACGAACCAGTAGGCTATCAGTGTTTATTAATGCATTTTTTTTTCAATTTAGTTAATTTATTCAATTTCAGTATATGCATTTCTTGTTTTTGAAATGCTTTACTGTTAATGGAAACGTGTATAGTTTCGTTTCAATAAATAAAGTTTGACATTATAAACGTCAGATCAAGAGCAGGGTGCTGTGTGCGGTGGTGGCCTGTAGGCTACACTATAACCTTTCTGTTGTGTAAACTTGGCGAAGTGATCTAGAACACCTTCAAAGGTGTGGCTTTTACTGAAAGTTAATGCATACCCTATAGAATGTTTGTCAACCAATCAGATTGAAGCATTCAACAGCCCCGTGGCATAACGCAATAATAAATGACATGCAATATGGGTGATTTCATTTTACTGCCGCCTTTCAGTTTACTGATTTTATTTTGATCGTGTAACGTTATATCGTGCACAGATATACACACACGGAGGCGTGCTAGGACGGTTCTTCTTAGAACCGTCGAAATTAAATGTCATTACATAATGTTCTCTTATTTTAACAGATAAGTGGCTGTAAATATCAGCATTATCATGTGTGTAAATCATTGAAGAATGTGAAACACGAGCATTTAGTTAGTTCAGTGATCTGCTATTTTATTCTAGTTACTCCTGACGGGAGGCTTCCGTAAATATTTAGTTTATACGTAACATTACGCTTCAACTAAGTTGAAATGGTGCAATTCAAAAATATTTAGTAGTGCGTAAGTTGTAACTTAGTGCCCGTTTAAGTCTAAACAGGCTAAATTGTAATTTACGCACAACTGGTGCAACTGGCCCGTGATCTCGCGCAGAGCGAACAAAAAGTCGCTAATAAAGCAGACTGCCCATATTAATTTAGCCTATAGGCATACAGTAGGTCATAAACAATCGAGTCCGCATGTCATTGTGTTCTTGTTGAAGAAAAAGCAAGCATTATGCTCGGATGAAAGTCGGCTCAATGTTTGTGAACAATAACTTCTTCTGAGCAATCTGCACAGACTTAAGGTGCTACGTTACACAGATAACGGTGCTACGTTACCAGTTTTATTCAAAAAATAAAACTGTTATTCAAGCGCTTTTTTGTTATAAACATTACAATCAAATTAATTTCTAAATGCTTTCAATCTAGAATCCGAGACATTCTCACCTCAGTTTTAGTCCATGTGCTCAAGATGCATTCACCGCATTTACAGCTCATTCTGCCATCAAATAACGTCAATCTGTCTTTAATGCATTGAAATTAAAATATTGAAATATTGAGTTATAAAGAAGTAATGGTTAACATAACTGCAGGTAGCAGTTCATGCATCTACTTTTACGTGTTATGCCTGCATTCCGCGCTTTTGTTCGCGTTTTCCGCTACAACCAAATACAACTTACATTTTGAGATTTAAGACAACTGTGAGGATATCTTAACTTTAAGATATTCACAGCCACTTTTTCGAGAATTTTTCGTGTTTTCCTAAGATCTCTAAGTCTTCAGCGGCTTTTAACGTCACTTGAAGTCGCGATACTTTGACGTCATAAAAACGGTCTGAGCAGCAAAGCCGCATGGCGGCATGAAGTCTGTAACACGTGTAATACTTGCTAACTGAACACACAACGAGAAACTGCACACGTCGCGGCGAAACACCAAAGTTGTCACGAAATTGTCAACACTGTCTGTTACCGTGTTGTTTGTGTGGGTAAAATTAAGCGAAAGCACTGGACTAAGTTCCATCAAAAAAAGGAAGAAATTATGAATTGTAACTTTTTCAAACTACTATGATTCCAACAACTTAAACTGCTTGGCATTTACAGCCCAAAACATCATCTCGGTCCAGACTCTCGAGCCGTACATGCGGAATATGGCTAAGGCTAACCGCGTGTTTCCTAGCAAAATAGGTATCATGAATGTGTCAGATGCATTTACAAATATATAAGTGACATAGTTAGGTTAAATCACCTTTTGCTCAACCATGCGCTTTACAGTGTCCTCTGGCACTCCTCGATTGCGCAGGAAATCAAATAACCCATCCTCCTTTGCCGCCATCACTGCGATGATCTGCGCAGATAAATGGAATGTAGTGTGTGACGTATCGTTTGCGACTGGATGGGAGGCTCTCCCGTGTCTTGTGACCGAATGCGTCATTTCGTTGGCTTTGAACGTGAAACGGTATTGGCTCCCGCGACCGACTGCATCTAGCTGTTCCGGTTTATCTTTTGAATTAGCGATGGGAAGTCCGGCTCTTTTCTGCGAACCGGTTCTTTCGGACAGTTCGTTTCAATGGACCGGTTCAAAAGACTGGTTCACCGATTCTCTTACGCCCAGACGTAATGACATCACTCGCCGTGACGAATAGCAGCCGACTTCATGCATTCACGGACACGCACCATAAACTATAAAGTTATCGTACGGCTTTGGTGCAAAAAGGTCTTCGAAACGAGTTATATTTTGTAATGCTTTTGGTCAATTTGTGTAATAAATACCTGTGACTGTACTTTTATTCGCGTGTTGTGTTTTATATGGCTGATAAGTGGTTAGGGTGAGGTTGGGGTTAGGTGCTACAAAACATTAAAACCATAAATAATTATGAAATGCTAAGAATTTTACGCATCTCGGTCTGG
The DNA here is from genome assembly GCF_024868665.1 of Triplophysa rosa. Lineage (NCBI taxonomy): Eukaryota > Metazoa > Chordata > Actinopteri > Cypriniformes > Nemacheilidae > Triplophysa > Triplophysa rosa. Next base: position 18,363,102 of record NC_079900.1, read on the forward strand.
AGCATTTAGCAAACAGCGACGCCAAAGGGGTACTGCGCGTTCAAAAGTGTACACTGATTTTACTCCCTGTCCATTGAAGTGGACTTTGCTGACAATAATCGCTCATTTGGAATGCCCTGCAATGTCATCAAAGGCAAGATTGTGTAATATGATAAGTATTGTAATGTAGGCCTACTTTTAAAATAAATATAACATAACACGTGTAGGCCTATAATCAATAATCATAGCTTTTGTTTATGCAAACAATAACCTAATAAACATAATAACAATAAAAAAAACATATTACATTGCGTGACTGTACCCCTCTGACCACCTCGAACATTTCTCTATAGATTTTATGATGACCTTGCATGACACAATGTAAGTTATGCAAATTAACTTTAAGTCATTAAGGACAAGGAGCTATTCGAGTTGGAAGGGGACGTGGTGAAGTGAAAAACCTACCTTAGAAAAAAACTTTCGCCGATATCTTCGGACTGGAGAAGTGCATGTACTTCAAATTTACCACAATCGAAGAGGGCGCTACGCACAAATATCACATATCAGACTTGTTGCGCACGCAAGTTTTTTAAGGTGTTTCAAATGTACAACTGTACAGCTGTACCTGCATGGTCTACCCTAAACCTAAAAGAATAGCCTAAAAATAATGTATGCGTCTTAAAGTTAAACTTTTACATTAGTTTGTATTAGGCTATACCCAGCAAACACAGGTTCTGACGACGTCGCCAGTTCGTCTTCGTTTGGTCACCGTGCCATTACTTTGTGACCACGTTCTGAGGACGTCCTGGTATGGGATCAGAATTGTTGCAATCCGCAACAAGCTCTGTGCATTCGTGGATTTTGAAACATTTCTAACGTCAAAACGCGCGCACAATCCACAAATAGGTGGACTCCGCCCACTATCTACGCAAGCCAATCGGGTAACTTCCGCTTTCGTTGTCCAATAGGGCACGTTCTAACTTCAGCCAATCACGTTTTGTTCTGCACTAAGATTCAGGGAGCTAACATGGCGGCTAGTGGCGGTCTAAAATGCGTGATATACTAAGAAATGTGAATGGCCTCTTCTTTATACTACTCAGTAATGATTGTTTGTGTTTATATGCATTGTCCGTATGTTAGTGACAAAAATCCACAAATGTTAGTTTTAAAATCCACAAATGCACAGAGAGCCATCCACAAATGCGTGCACTGATCCACAAATGCGTGCAGCGATTCACAAATGCACAGAAAGCGATCCACAAATGTGCAGAAAGTGATTTTATTTGCAAATCTCATTGTATTTATTTGTGAATTCCATTTCTTTTTGTGGAACGTCTAACATTTATGGTTCGCTTTTTGTGCATATGTGGATTTAAAAAAATGTTTGTGAAACTCTATATTTATTTGCGGATTTATTTATTCAGAATATTGCAACAATTCTGATCCCATATCCTGGCAACCTTCCGTTTCTTAGAATTTTTGCTTACATTCGAGAAACGTCCTAGCCACGTCCTCATATAACGTCGTGAATAAATCCCATGGAGAACGTTGCGTTTCCCGAAACCTTCTTAACACTACGTCGTTCTTAAGTTATACCTTAAGCTGTACCTTATCGTTAATATGTGTTTTCCGAAACCTTCTTAGTTAAGCATACTGTTCCTTCTGTAAGTCGTACTTTCGTAAGGTTGGTCTGGACCGCTCTTACCTTATCGCCGTTGATGGTTCATACCTCTATGCAAAAAGCTTTTCTACATCTCAATNAGGTTATTGTTAAGGACATAAATCTGCCATAAAGAAAATGATGTTTCAAATGTATCTGATGATGCTTGTGCTTGTGCTATTCATTAAATAAAACCGACTAAAATGATGAAACTACATTCAAGGTTTTAAAATAGACTTTTCAGCTGTTTAAGCTCATTTCATGCTTTTCAGAAAGGTTGCCAAGAGTTTTCTGGGAAGGTCATCAATGTGACAGCCATCTAGGGATGTTCATCTACAGTATATAAGGATTCGGCACTTTAAATTAATAATGAGTACATTGACTTAAGTAGTTAGGGGTCCGTGCACACAAGGTACTTGTTCACATTTTTATTACTCTTTCTGCCATAAAGTGTCTTGGTGTCAGAGACCATAATGGTAGAGCCCCCCAAAACTTTGATTGTCCCAATTCCAACCCATTACATACACGAACATCTATTCAACACTAGGTGCCACTATAGAAAAATCACTTAACACTATCACACTTCAAAGTGTAGAATACCTTAATTTACCCCAAACAACTCATAAATTAACAGCTGTTAAATGAACTCTTCCATATGAATCCCAGGATGTCAACTGCTGAATGGTGATCTTGATCTCCTGCCGGTATTGTTTTTATTGGCAGTTTAGAATAAAGTATTGTCATCATTATAGAGGATGGACAGTGAAGCATGACTCATTTCCCTCTGGTAGATGAAAGGACCGGAATCACCTTCCTATTTCAATCACAGTCCAGCCATTCCAACTCCACATTTATTATGAAGGATGAACGAGGTCATCAAAACAAAGTCGAACATCTTCAATAAATAACAAAGGCAAACCATAGTAAAAGTTGAATCGAACCCATCTCAAGCATTAAAGCAGATCTTTCTGCTTGCATCACTGCCATGATGGACGACCAGGGTGCGAATCAAAAATAGATCATGACTTGCAAACATAAAGTGAAGACACCAAAACCGCATCTTTACAGTAGCTAGTAGTGCTATTTTAACTAAATAACTTTTTTATCAAACACAACGAGTCAAGAGAAGATTTGCAATCCCTAAAGAGACATAATATAAACATCATAAAAATAATTGAGATGCTCTTTACTTTATTTTACAATGTTTCCAGTGCAATTAAATGCCCTGCTTCATTTTAGCATAGTTGTACGGATTATATAGGAAATCTAAAATTAGTTATTTATTTACTGTCTCTTTAGCATGTTTTGACCGACATGTTAAAGGAATAGTTCACCCAAAAATGAATTTTAATCAATACTTACCCTAATGCTATCAGGTGTATGACTTTCTTCAGCTGGACACAATTTGAGTCATTTGAACAACATTTTTGTTGTTGTTTATTAAATGTTTTGAGCGTATTTAGCAAATATAAGCTGCGTTAAAGACTTACTATATATATATATATTATATATATAATTATATAATATAATATTATATATATGTACTGTATATATATACTGTATATAGAATATATAGAGATGAGAAACCTACATGCATAATGGTGGCATGCCGGCTTCACATATTGGTTCTCATGTCTCAGAATAGCCATATTTCTTTCCTGTGATTTAGCCTAAATAGTGAAATAATTAGCAGTTAAGTGTCTAATAAAACATAAAAAAACTTGTCTTTGTCTTTTAAATGACATTTTGTTATTGGAATAGAAATACTAGTGCGTAGACATCATTACATTTTAATGGGTATACAGAATAAACAATATAATTAAACTAAATTTAATGATTAATTAATAAAAATATATATATACAGTATATATTACAAAAATTGGTTACACTTTATTTAAAGTGTCTTGTGTTATGGTGTAATCATATATTTAAGTACCAAGTATTAATAATTTTATTATAGGGTTAGAATTAGGGTGTGGTTTAGGGTTAGTTACGTGTCATTATTCACAATTTATAGTAAATACTTGTAACAGGGACACCGTAAAATAAAAGTGTCACCAAAAAATTTAAATAAGGAGTAAAAAATATATCAAATGTAGACTTCACAAACACTTACATTACATTACGATTATTCATTTAGCAGAAGGTTTTATCCAAAGTGACTTACAAATGAGAGAGCTTCAACACAAACAGCAGCATTTCCTGAGAATGCCCCTTAAGCATTTCTAATGCTCTTGATTCAAATATGAAAAAGATCAGTATCATATTATAAGGCCGGTGTCCAGACCAGCTTACTCTCAAATGTTCCTTTAATGCAGTTTCCCTGCACTTTCTCCACCGCGTGCAGTTTTCAAAAAGCTGCTGAAGACACACACATACAGTACATCGGCATCCCAAACGTCACTTTTCATCAACAGACAAGTTAAAATAGAAGCAAGAATCTCCAGGTCTCTAAAAATGCACCGCGTTTCTTCTGGAATTCCTTTGGTGTGAAAACACAGGCGACGGTGATGCGCCTTGAAGAGAAAGACGGGGAGAAAAAGGAGAGACATTTCTCAGCCGAGCCGTTCCAACAAATCTTAAATAAACACAGATGCAAACAAACCGTCCTCTTTGCGCAGAGCGGCGGTGCAGTGTTTGAGGTGCAGAGCTCTGTGGGTCGGTTCCACATGAAGAAACAATTGATGAAATACCACAAGACAGCTTGAACACATTTCCAGAAAAACCTTATCGCTTATTATGCTTCACCTTATTGTGTGCCGCATGGGATTGTTTAGCCAAATCAAAAGCATGCGAATCAATATTCCACCACTGTCCTTGGAGGTGGGCCAGAAATGATTAGAAAAAGTCACCCAAGCTATCTGCAGACCCCCAAACTCCAGCCAAATTAAACATGTGTGCCAGCTCCCCCCCCCCCACCCAATTACACCCGAGTTTCGTGCAGAAAAACAGAAACGCACACGCGGGCTTCAAAAAGATTTCACATCTTCCCCTACACACGCTGTCACAGAAAGCTAATATTTTTCCGTACAAATTGGGCTCACCATTCGAAGAACACAGCGTGCATTATTTGATCAGCTTTTTGAGGAGTATCGCACGGATTCTCATGACTCTATCGCAGGCCCAGAGAAGGTTGCCTTTGTGACAGCGTTCTTGTAAAGCTCTCTGCGAGAGGCAGCCCTCTGCGGAGAGGAATCTGACGCTATCTCTGGCTGTTTGTCAGATACTGGAGTCTCGCGAGTCTAGAGCCACTTCAAAAGGGCGAGGAGAGACGCGAAGCCGAAGAAAAGATTTGAGGGAAAAGAAAGAGCAGCTGAGTTTTCTGGCAGAGGCCTCGGAACGGTACAAAGAAAATGAGCCGAAGATCCCGACACCTCATGTTTTCATCGCTCAGATGCCTACGTCTCATATTGTAATTATAGCATCAATATCAATCAGCAGCTCGGAGGGAAAAAGCATCTGACTCCTGGGCAGACGGTCTCAAAATGAAAGTGTTTATCGCTTTCAGCTCCTATTACCTTGTTCTTGGTTTGAGAAAGGGGTAGAGTTCACATTACGCCCAGGGCGTTTCAGGCAGGGTTGATGAATTATAAGCACATAAGACGGATCTGACAGAATAATGGAATTCGGCCGCAAAACAGGTGCTTGTTGGCTGCATATCATTTTGAGGGAAACCGCAACACTTCAGTGAATTCTGGCATGTGTCAACACTGTCAGAATGGAATGGGCCTGTTGAATTGGCTTCACTGTCGAACGCAGACATCATATCAAATACACGTCTCTTACTGTAATGGAATCTGAATATTTTCTTAAAATATTGCAATAAAATGTGATCCTGTGACTATCTGTGCCGTTTTTAAACTGTTTTTATGTAAACAAGCACTAAATGGATGTTTTTCACTGTTGCTAACAAAAGGTCAGGCTGGTTAGTGTGGACCAGTTAACTTCTGCTAATAGATAACTACAACCCCTGAACAAAGCTGCTGTGTACACAGACTAGGCTTTTAAATCACTTACAAAAATATATATATTTACAAGGTGCCGATTAATTTGATTTATCACAATTAATATCAATTAATAACAGAGAGAATTAAAGTTTTTCAAATGTTCTCATTACATTAGACCATTGTCACAGTTGAGAACAAAAATAATAGGGCTGCGCAATAAATCGAAAATAAACCGCACGCGATTTGGCGGTTGCCTGCAATTATTTTGAACAGTTTGTCAGTGCAGTACATGTTAAATGCTGTTGCATCTAAAAGCCAGATGGCGCTCTCGCACAGAAACTCCAAATATATGCCACCTTTTCAAATGCTTGTATAAGCGACTCAAACTCGGAATGATTTCGGATTGAGCAGCATTTCCTACCGATCACAGAGTCGTGCTTCACAGACAAACTGTGCATAAAACATTTGCGATATCAAGAAAAGTTCATCTGAAAAACAAAATTGTGTTATTTTTTACTCACCCACATGACGTTCAACGTGTTTTAAGACCGGCGGGAGGTCTTAAAGCATGTTGAACATCATGTGAGTGAGTAAACACAATTTTGATTTTGAGATTAACATTTCTTTTAAGACAGGGGATTTGAAACTTTATGATGCCAGGTGTCATGATTCTCGGTGAGACACGGTGACAAGGAACAAAGGACCCAAGTGCAGACAGGAGGTAAGGGGTTAAACAGACTTTTAATAAATAATTAACAAAACAAAGACCCACGTGGGGGTAAAATAACAAACTGTAAACATGACATATAACAAGAACATGGACTAACTACACTAAACTAAACTAAACTAAACTAAACTAGAGACAACATTTGAATTAAATACAAAAAACTACACTACACTGACAAGACAGGAACTCACCAGACAAAAGACACGCACACAACAGTACAATGATCCAGCACAAGACAGAGGACAAAGGGGCATTAAATAAGGGATCAAATCAAGAGGGGACAGGTGCGGGGCATGAACTAATAATTATCACTAACGAGGAAACAAGAGGGCAGGAACAATGACGAGACCTGGAGAGTATGGAAGGCCATCAGCGCCAAAATCCCCCTCTCCACATGAAACAGGAGGTTCTGTCAGAACCATGACAGCCAGGGACCCCAAATCCAATGAACTTCTTGTGAGGACCCCCCATCCTAGAATACATATCCACATATCTGAAAGCTGAATAAATGTGCTTTNCCATTGATTTAAGGACAATATTTGACTGATATATAGTCCTTAGTAGGGATGTAACGATTCACCGTGAGCCGGTTGAAAATCGGTTATAATGAGTGACGATTCAATTCGGTTGAGGCTTGAACTGAATCGCAATACATTTTTTGAACAGCAGGGGCCGCTATTTTCACTGCAAACCTAAATGTGGATGCTGATATTTCTTAAATGCAAAAAAATCCAAGAAAAGCACAGACAGTATTAGTTTGTTTAGATTAAAGAGACTTTTTCTATTATTAATTTGTTATAAAATCGCAGTTTACTTTTGTTATTTGAAATAAAACATTATTTTATTATGCAAAGAAACGTAAAGCATTTAAGAAATAATGCAAGGGAAGTTGTTCATTTCTAATTTGTTTCAACTCATTTTTTAAAAATAAATCGTGAATAAATCGCATCGTGAGATCAGAATCGTGAATCGCATCGCATCGTGAGCTGAGTGAATCGTTACATCCCTAGTCCTTAGCATAACATATTACTCACAAAAATAAAGTTTAGATATATGGTAGGAAATTTACAAAATATCTTCATGGATCATGATCTTTACTTATAAAAGAAAAATCGATCATTTTGACCCATACAACTTGGCTTTTGCCAAAAATATTCCCGTGCTACTTAAGACTGGTTTGTGATCGAGGGTCACAAATATATTTGTCCAAAGGAACATTTATACTATGTAGAAAAATAGTAAGTATCATATAAAAATTTCTCTTTGGCAATTTTCATGACAGTCTTAGAAGGAACAAACCTGTGAGTGAGATAAAGGGAAATGCAGTGAGAAAACTCATTATAAAGAAACAAAACAAAATTCTGGATAGTACAGTATGTAGCAAGAAATAAGAGATAAATACTTAAATATGAACACTTATGAATGAAACGGTAATAATACTCACTTTCACCATTTGTTCTTTGTCTTTTAATTTCTCTGAACTTTTCTGAGGACCCCTTAGAACCTTCTGGAGCCCCCCTGGGGTCCCCGAACCCTAGTTTGAAAACTCTTGGCTTAAGATAATATACAAATTTGTTTGTTTTATTTAATAAAACTTCTGCATATCCTGGATTGCCGTGGCCCACAGTCCCCAACGGTCCATTTAGCATTTGTGTTTGATGATCTGTCCATTCACACAACACAAGTTATTGCTTTCAAGCTGCAGTTAAAAACTCAAGATCATGTCCTGTATAAACGGCTCATTCTCGCTCACTTGTAAGTGTGGTTTGGTGAGAAACACGCTTTACTGGACAAAACCATGAAGGTGGTACTTCAGGCTTGAATTGCCTTTTCTGAAGTCCTCTTAACAGCATAAAATGGATTTGGTTTTTTCCTGTGTCTACCTTTCCCATCACAGCTCAGGACAGACTCTTGTGTGACTTCTTGGGACTACCATATGTGTGATCTTATGGTTTACTCGCACTGTCATAACTTTCCTTCTGTCCAGATATGATAGACTTCCTCGTGATCTACTGTGGAAATTTACTAACGGATTAGTATTTCGTTCTAACGGATTAGTATTTCGTTTTAACGGATTAGTATTTCGTTCTAACGGATTAGTATTTCGTTTTAACGGATTAGTATTTCGTTATAACGGATTAGTATTTCGTTTTAACGGATTAGTATTTCGTTATAACGGATTAGTATTTCGTTTTAACGGATTAGTATTTCGTTATAACGGATTAGTATCTCGTTTTAACGGATTAATATATCGTTAAAACGAATTAAATTTTTTGTAATATTTCGTTTTAACAAATTAAAATTTATTGTAATATCTCGTTATAACGAATTAATATCTCGTTTTAACGGATTAATATTTCGTTATAACGAATTAATATCTCGTTTTAACGGATTAATATGTCGTTATAACGGATTAGTATCTCGTTTTAACGGATTAATATTTCGTTATAACGAATTAATATAATTTTTTTATCACTTGCGGTTCAGAGCCACCGTAATAACATATTACTCACAAAAATAAAGTTTAGATATATGGTAGGAAATTTACAAAATATCTTCATGGATCATGATCTTTACTTATAAAAGAAAAATCGATCATTTTGACCCATACAACTTGGCTTTTGCCAAAAATATTCCCGTGCTACTTAAGACTGGTTTGTGATCGAGGGTCACAAATATATTTGTCCAAAGGAACATTTATACTATGTAGAAAAATAGTAAGTATCATATAAAAATTTCTCTTTGGCAATTTTCATGACAGTCTTAGAAGGAACAAACCTGTGAGTGAGATAAAGGGAAATGCAGTGAGAAAACTCATTATAAAGAAACAAAACAAAATTCTGGATAGTACAGTATGTAGCAAGAAATAAGAGATAAATACTTAAATATGAACACTTATGAATGAAACGGTAATAATACTCACTTTCACCATTTGTTCTTTGTCTTTTAATTTCTCTGAACTTTTCTGAGGACCCCTTAGAACCTTCTGGAGCCCCCCTGGGGTCCCCGAACCCTAGTTTGAAAACTCTTGGCTTAAGATAATATACAAATTTGTTTGTTTTATTTAATAAAACTTCTGCATATCCTGGATTGCCGTGGCCCACAGTCCCCAACGGTCCATTTAGCATTTGTGTTTGATGATCTGTCCATTCACACAACACAAGTTATTGCTTTCAAGCTGCAGTTAAAAACTCAAGATCATGTCCTGTATAAACGGCTCATTCTCGCTCACTTGTAAGTGTGGTTTGGTGAGAAACACGCTTTACTGGACAAAACCATGAAGGTGGTACTTCAGGCTTGAATTGCCTTTTCTGAAGTCCTCTTAACAGCATAAAATGGATTTGGTTTTTTCCTGTGTCTACCTTTCCCATCACAGCTCAGGACAGACTCTTGTGTGACTTCTTGGGACTACCATATGTGTGATCTTATGGTTTACTCGCACTGTCATAACTTTCCTTCTGTCCAGATATGATAGACTTCCTCGTGATCTACTGTGGAAATTTACAAGTTCAAGATCCGTGCATTCCGTTTTAGTCTACTGTAATGCATCCATCTGTTTTCGAACACAGAAACACGTCTTGCGTGAATGACCCTTAGCTTCACTTGTTTGCTTTTCCGAGGCAATTAATATTCCCATCGTGTCCTAATGTTCTGGTTTTGGCTTTTAATGTTTTTCATATGGATTCTGTAGGGCTCATTTAAATCAATAAACGGCTGCAATTACGCTTGAGAGCCGATTCCAGTCGATTCGCTCTTTCCCCTCTAGGCTACATTTTATACAACATTCACTCATTTGCCTTCATTGTCTATAGAAATTGCAGCGCTTTGCCTCACATCAAGTGGCGTTTTCATTCCGTCGCTGTCAACACCAGCATGGCGACTCCCCCGGGATCCACGTTCCTTCGATACATTTGTGCAATCTGCACATACATCACCCCACCGAGATCGCTGGCTGGTGATCCATTTTCCAATTTTTATGGAGACACTTAAAGTATTTGCATAAGTTATGATATGTATGAAAATCTCATACATAGAAAATGACACCAACATCTGCCCGAAGGTCTGACTGAAAAGGTTCGATTGGAGAAACGTTCCGACGTTTTCACACATCATACAGTGGACATCGTTTATATCTCTTGATTTTATCAATAGTTGTTGCCGATAGAAATTGGTAGCGAACCTGCTCAAGCATACATCTCTAATTAACCTCTGTCTTCAAAGCTCCAACATCTGTCAAAACCCAAAACACACGCTTCTTTGATTCCACTCGCCGCAAACCTCGCCCATGCGTGTGAATGTTAAAACAATGTGCGAGTAAGAGAATGTCAGTGGGTAATAAATAACGAAACACACTCTCCAGCCACCAAGGTACATATTTGATATAAGCTTTGTCGAACGGCAAATGAAAACATCCCGTGAATGGCGCTCTCGCTTTCACCCTGACATTGACTAATGCTCGACTCTGCTGTACCTTCTGCTGAACATTTATATACAGAAACATGCTTGAGAAACTCTTACTCAATGCAGAACAAATATTTCTGGGGGTATCATACGTATAAAATGATCAGAGTCGCTGGATGTTTGTCTATTAATCCTCTAAATGATTTCTCAATTTCATTCCCATTCGAACGGTTTTTAATATCCGTACCGTTCTGGGATCACAGACGGCGGATACTCTTTCAAAGAGATGGAAATCGGGCCGACAAACTCCGGCTGAGCTCTCGTCTGTCAAACGTTACGTTAAAGGGCTACGCGGTGCTGAGAAACTCGAGCTGCAGGCTACATTAGTGAGAAGTTCATTTCAGCATGCATCCTTCCCTCTGCTTCGCTTGCACACTAGGTATGACAGTGTTAGATTACCAACACTTACGCCCTCTCTGAGGAACAACGGCGGTCCGAGATTAAACTCACCCACCCCCTGTGCTAAAGGACACTGGCACTTATTTACCTCGACACTACATGTATCTCCACGGGATGATCTTGGACTCAACCGGGTGTCCTCCTCACAATGAATCATAATTAATTTCACACATGATAAACAACAAATGAGGTCTAGCGCCTGAAGCATGGTAGTAATTCTCACAGGCCTGGATTACATAACGAGTTAAACCTTTGATGCTAGAGTTGTGATCACCAGGACTGAAAAAATATACTATATGTGGTTATTTCACAAGTTTGGGGACATACTTTTTCAATTTCAAAAATCCTATTAAAAGGAGACATGCTAGAACTCAATTCGAACGTTGAGCTGTCTACGAAAAACAAAACCACAGTAACTGACAACTCAGGGCTTACATGAATTTTTCAAAGCATATTGTACACCAACATTTGAAAAAGAACAACACAATATTCTTTTTGTAGAATAACACAAGCTTTTACGTCCGATGAAACAAAATTACTTACTGAAAATGACTAACATTCTTCCAAAAATCTTTCTCTCTATGTTCATCAGAACAAAGTCATTAAATTACATGAGGGTGAGTAAATGATGACAGAATTTTCATTTTTGGGTGAACTATCCCTTTAAATGGATGTGACAGACAAGCATATATATTTGAGGCTGACGGGAACAGATCTGACGCTTTGCACAGCTCAGATGGAAATTGCTCATTTTAACCACAGGTGACACGAAGCTCTAAGTAGCGAACACACAGGAAACACCTGAGCATTTTTATGCTGTTGAGGGTCTTTATCGAAACGTTCTGTGATACAGCCACGGGCTGGTATATGACAGACTGAACATGAACAGGACACACAGCAGCTGACATGTTACATAATGCCGCCATGTTTAGTGCAGACGTCTGCACAGGCGGCACGATAGTATATCGCCTGGCAATGTACCTAAACGTCTGCTTAAATTTGAACATACTTCAAGCGACAGATAGTTCACCCAAAAAAGAAAATTCTGTCTTCACTGACTCACCCTTAAGTTGTTCTAAATCTATACATTTTGGTTCTGATGAACACGGAGAAAGATATTTGGAAGAATGCCTGTAACCAAACAGTTCTTGGCCACCACTGACTAACATAGTAGGAAAACAAATTTGCTTTATTAATTTCTTTGATCTGTTGAACACAAAAGAATACATTTTGAAGAATGTAGGAAAGCAAACAGTTCTGGGGCACTTTTGACTACCATTGTTATTTTTCCTACTATGGTAGTCAATGGTGGTCAAGAACTGTTTGGTTACCAGCATTCTTCCAAAAATCTTTATGTTCATCAGAACAAAGAAATACAAATACAATTTTGGAACAACAACGATAAGAGAATTTTTATTTTTGGGTGAACTGTCCCTTTAAGTACACCGCAAAATAATGCATTTTAGAAAGTATTTAGTTCTATAGTACTCTAGTTTAATAATCAAATCATATATTTGTTTTTTCATGTCTAAAGAAGACAGTTCACCCAAATATAATGTGTCATCGTTTATTTACCCCCATGTCATTCATAACCTGTGTACGACTCTTTCTTCTGTGGAACACAAAAGAAGATATTTTGAGTGGTTTTGTGTCCATACAGTGGAAGTCAATGTGGGCCAGTCTTGTTCGGTGACCAACTTTCTTGAAAATATCTTCTTTTGTGTTCTGCAGAAGAAAGAAAGTCATACAGGTTTGAAATGACATGGGTAAATGATGAAAGAGCTATCTATTCTGGGTGAACTGTGTCTTTAAGCACAAGCCTCAAGATACTATTAGATGTAAGCTTAAAACAAGACAAATATATTCTCCAAAAACAAGTTCAAAGACCATTTTTACAAATGTTATCTTGTGCAAATTAAAGTTGCTTAAAGATACTTTGATATTTTTACTAGAAAAACTTTAAAGGGGCATTTGAGGTGAAAACATTTTGAGGTTTCCCATAAGCACTCCTCAAGACCGTCTATGCATATGATTTGTGTACAGACATTTAATGAGTTTGGTTCTTGGGAAATTAGTGAACACAGTAAACTAAAGTGCAAGGTCACCAACTGCATACGAGCGAACAACAGCATTCTCTCAGGGCGTCTCCATCGCCCTTCCTAAGAAAGTCAAAGTGAACCAGTGTAAGAATCGAGAGGACAAGATGATTAAATCTCCCCCTTCAGCCACACGGGCTCAAAACACGAGAGAGCATACAGCAAGGTCACAACATTTTTCACAATTCAGCCCAACGAATAGTTTGCTTGATTGTTTGTGTTTGTTTGTTTGTTTGTTATACGTCTCCCTCCCGTCAATTTGGTGAAAGGCAGACGAGACAAGGCAGGATGGGTAAAGGGGAAGCATCAGCACGTCCGGCCATCATCAGTTCCTATGACACTCCAGAGGATCAAAAGCAATGAGCTGCTGACTGTTTAATAAACTGGAAGCTTACGCTGCAGTATGCACTTAACTATGATTCATTACTGTCACTAGATCCTGTATGAAAATAAAAGAGGTGCCTGAGGAGCCTGCTCAATTCCGCCTCGCTAAATTGCCGTAAATTGCCTCTGCATTGCACGGCAAGACTTTGTATGGACTTCACTTTTTTCACGCTTCTTTTTTTGTAAGAGCCAATTAAAAATACATGAAAAGAAGAACTTTAGAAAATCTTCGCAAGTAGCTGAGGGGTTTTAAAGTTTATGTATTGGAAGTGCAGGTTGATGTTTTATTCGCCCGGGTGTTTCGTTTAATTATAAAGGTGGAATTTCTAAATGCTTTTCGAAACAATCCAACGGATGATTCAGATACAGACGCCAGTCAGCCTGGTTAAATGTTTACGTTCATTTTGGAATTGGTATACTGAGATTACAAGGAAGCTGTGGATAACTCTTAACGTTGCGAAATAATGAATAATAAAAGCTGTAAATGAGTGGAAGATAACATTAACTACTGCATTCCAATAACATTCAGATGCCTGTGTGGCACGTAAATCGAATCGGAGTCTGTGTGCTGTGCCATGCATGTTAACACTGATGTTAAAATTAAATGTGTGATATATGCAACAGACTTGTTGCATTTGCCTGTGACAGTGCCAAAAGAGACGCCTTACAGAGAACATCAGACAAGGTGCAGAGCTTACCTTCAGGAGAAACATTTCTTACAGTGTTCCTTCACCGTGCCCTTGCCCCCACCTTGGTCGGGAGAGAAGAGGATTCTGGGAATGTAAAAGAAATCAAAGGTGAATGGCCAAAAACAGTTCCCACATAATAAAGTCTTCACTCTCCCCTAGTAAAACATGATCTATTATTCATTTTCTGCATTCATTATCATTCCTTCGACTCTCAGCTGGAGAAACCGGATAGTGCAGGAGGCTCTCGTAAACGGTTGGGTATTCTTTCTTTAAATGTCAATTACCCTGAAAAGCCTGACAAAGTTACACTTTTGATGAATATTTCAAATTCACAAACTTAAGTCGAGATTATTCACAGCGCTTAACAGCTTGAGGAGCATTTCAAGACTGACAGTAACATATGGAGATGCCAATCTTCTGAAGACGCGATCACCAACAAGTGAATTCAGTGAAACGAATACAGATGTGAGAATTTAACAACGTCTGATGCTGAGATTAGAATAAAGTATAAATATCTGTGGTGGTAATCGGTTGTGAGAGGACACTTTGCCCAAAAGGGATTTTCTTCGTAATACATGCCACAGGAGCAGATAGAAAGCATATTAATAAATACAACTGGCACTAATGGTCATGTACTTAAAGTGATAGTTCACCCAAAAATGACAATTCTGTCACCATTTACTCACCCTCTAGTCATTTTTTTTAAACCTGTACGACTGACTTTCTTCCGCAGAACACAAAAAAATATTTTGAAGAATGTTGTTAACTGGTTAACCTATTGACTTGTATTGGTTTTGTGTTCATGCAATAGAAGTGAATGGGTGCCGCTGCTGTTCGGTTACCAGCTTTCTTCAAAATATCTTCTTTTGTGCTCTGCAGAAGAAAGAAAGTCATACACGTCTGAAATGACAAGAAGGTGAATAAACCAGAATTTTCTATCTAATCACTTTAAGGCTTTGATTCTGTGCTGGAAAGATCTGTGGGTTAATCTATAGTATGATGCCTTGTGAACTTGAGTTATTGAGGGAATTTCACCTTCAGTGTGTTTGGGAGCAGGGCACTTAATTCTAGATGGCTCCGGCGGGACTGTTCCTGCAATTAGTTTACTGCAATATGCTTTGCATGAAAGCATCTGTTACATGACAAGCAGCGAAATGAGACACAAATGCTCTGTTTAAACAGCAGAAATCCAGCATAACAAACAGGTTAAAACATGTTCAACGTGCTCAGGCGTTGCAAGGATGTCCGTGGCATTGCACTCACAAATATTCTCTTGTACAATCTGACTCTAATATTCATTTAACATTATTTTAGTGTCACCATGCTTAAAAGAGTGTAAACTCAACTGCAGAAACTAGCCGCTAATATTGGGTTTGGGATCTGAAAGAGCACATGCTTGGACATTTAATGGTAACGTTAGATACAGTATAAACCTGCCCGTGGTTTTGATTGACATCAAGCAGAAACACTATTACACTGGACGTCAAGTTTCTGTTTACTTTGTTCACAGTTTTAATAATACTATTTGCCCACGGGTTTTAGATTTGATTGGTACTACTTTAGAGAAGTGGATATATAACCTTAAACAGAGCTAAAAAAAGATCGCATACAGTACGAATTCATTAACAACACAGTGAACACAACAATGCAGGGGTATCCGCGTATATCTCTCAATAACAACAATATAATATTACATCTAACATCAATTTACCTGTACAAGACATTCTCCGTTTCTACATAACATAGTCTGAATTTGTTTATTGTGAAGTGTTTGTACAGTTAAACAAGACGCGATTTATTCAACCATAGTCATAATAATCATTGGTTGTTTGTTTACAGTGTGCGGAAGCCGGTGAATTTACCTCATTTCAAACATGATTCGACACAATTCTAAGTAAGTAGTCGTTGGTCAGAAATCTATTTTGATTGGTCACTGGTCATCAATACTTTACTCTGATTCGTCACTTTAGTAACAAGAGGCGGGCTTATGCGGTCAGCGTCAGTTCATCTGATTCGCGCTTGTGTTTAGACGTGGTTTGTTGCTCTGAAATAAAATAAAGGTTATTTTTTCTTCATCTGAGTTGTTGATATTGTTAGGTAAATGGATTAAAACAACCGTTTTGAAACTTCTGTTGCTAAGGGAGGAATGTATTTAAACACTGAAGGAAGGTAAAGGTACATTTCTGATGTGACTATTTTGACTATTTGAATGACTATTATGTCGAGGTAAAATGACTATTTTATGCAAGAACATCATTGGACCCAACCGTCAAATAGTAAAAGCGAATCCCAAACAGAGCGTAAGCATTACGATAAACACATAATAACTCAAGTGGCCACTATCAAAAATACGTTTTTAGTTGTTTGCACTGTTATTATTTTTTAACACATTCCAGTAATTTGCCAGGCAATGCACCCCACAGTACCATATCAACAGATTATTCCAGCAGCTGTTAATTTAATACTGTAAATCAGCCAATCCAATTGCAGATGCTTGAGACCTAGCTGAGTTTTTTAGTCTCAGCCTCATAGCAGACCCATAATCACACAAATCACCTAATATATTTGTTTTATAATCGGACAACAAACAAACACAGAATTTGATGATGAAGCTGATTATGACAGAGGCTTTTCTGTTCACACTCATACTAATGTTACATTTGTAATCACTGTCAAATGAAGCTTTCATCGTTTCAGTAGGATTAAAACTAATTCTTTTGAGAACGTGGAAAAGAACGCCTTTTTATTTTCCAAAGAGCAAACTCCACCCACAAGTTATTATGTTAGTAATGTGTCTGTTGACCTAGAAAACTAGTCCTACCTGAAAATTATGATTTACTATAGTTAATTGTGGCCAAATAATACTAAATAAATGAGCAATTCATGTGAGAGCTATAAGAATATTACAAGTTTCACATTTCTGCTTATAGAAACTCTGATGCACCTGCCCTACAGACCTCCATTGTGAGCGCATGATTTTTGTTTGTTTTTATAAACTGACATGAGTACAAATTGAGGTTAAGTTGAATTTAACCTGAAAGACATCTCCAACTGCTGCACCTTTTGCTGGAATTTATTTTTATTTACTTGATATTTATACGTGGGTTTGTTTGAGTTCATGTGTGGCAACTGAACAACCTGCCAAAGTGTTAAGGTTATATTAATTGCAGGTCTTGGGCTGAAGAATTTAGCAGCTGCATCCTAATGGATGTAATGTGAAATCCCTCTAGCTGACAAATCTATTAAAGCACCAATTTACTTTCCAGAGCTGCTGTAGGTGATATTTATGATGCAAATGTACGAAGGGGAGACAGAGCTGACAACCAAGTCATTAACAGTAAATGTATCTGCATTTGCATTTTGAGTGTCTCGGTTTAAAGATGATTTTTAGACATCCTGAGCTTTTACCTTTATATTTCCCTACAGACCGAGCCGAAAGAAGGCCTTTAATGACAACCTATAGGCCATAATGGTGGCTTGCGACAATGAGTTTAAAGCCAGTCTTCTCACTTCGGCAGGCTTTTAAACGGCAGCTGTATTCAAGGACGCTCATTTGCATATTATCACTTTACAGGTTTAAAATAATACTGTAAAAAATAATAATGTCAAAAGTCTGCAACCATACATACATGAAAATATAGAATACAAAAGTTTATTTAAAACTGGAAATGAGCGAAATGACCCATTGTTATTATTATGTCTAAAATTTTCCAATATGCAACAACTGAGCCAAAACCAGATGCACATATTCAATTGTCTAAACACATAACAGATGATGATATGTTGAAAACAGACATTAAGGCAAAAACGTCTCAAACCCTGCTAGGCTGCTACCATCAGGTTTTACACAAAATGTTGTGGTATTTGTTGAAGTCGGCATTTCAGTCAAATGAAGTATGTTAAATAACAAAATAACAGCACTGGTGGTCTCAGTGATATTTTGGAGACCCCTATATCACCTAAACACTTTCCATTTCACTATCTTCTTCCATAGACAAAAATAAATAAAGAACAAAATTCTACATAGTGAATGTGAAATGAACGAGAAGAACTGAAAAATACCCAATTCTACATTACCTTCATTCGCATGATAGTTAAGGGGGTTAATTAAAAAGCCAGAACAAAGATTCACGAGCTCATTAGCTCTTTCAGCTAAGCTTGGAGAAATATTAGAAGAGCCTGAACTTCGTGCATAAATAAATAATGGTGAGGGCTGCTTATGAGGGCATCAAGGTCCCCAGCCCCATATTAGCACTCAAGGGGCTATGCATCCTGATAAAGCTCTATTCCACTTCTATTGTGACTGCCGGAAAATGAAACATTCCAATTACCAAAGCATTGTGGAAATGAGAGAAAGGTTTTGCTGTGCTCTTAAGGCAAATACAACATAATATGAACGTAAAGTAGGTTTCGTTTTTTATTACATTTGTATATTTGTATAGTCATTGTGTGATTTAATAAATAAAACTCGGACCATAAACTGTGGCGGATGCGTTCCGCCTGTTCCTTTCCTGCGATAATAAATCTTTGCAATGTTGCAGGTGTACAGCTACCTGATCGCGGGTTTAGTCGAGACATTATCATGTTATGAGAAGCGCAAAAAATATAAAACCTATATTAGATGCCAAAGATAATTCATGACAGCAAAGTTTTAGAGAGGTGGAAGCCATAAAGAGGAAAATCTGTTTACCTCTAGCTATCAGCCTTTGTTTGGCATTATATTAATCAAAGTGTGAAAGTATGCGAGCCGCAGTATGACCTAATTGACAAGTGCAGAAACTTCATTAAATATGAGTAAAAGCGTCAGAGGTAAATCAAGGCAGTAGGCATCTGCTGTCATGATGAGTGAATACGCATCAGCTCGCTGCGGTGATATATGTTAGCAGGGTTTGTGAAATGTGATCATTATGTATGTGCGATCAAAAGCAAGTCCATCTCTCGCTCGCTCACAAACACGTTCTGTCATGATTGTTGCATGGCTCTGAAGAATCAGCTTTGATCCTATGTTCATGAGCATGTTCGGTTTTTTGCATGTGCCTTTCAGCATATAAATGAAGGCCAGTGAGAACACTTATTGATCATTTCATGAACACGGGCGGAAAATTCTCACTTCTGTATGTGCTGGTGTTGTGCATCATTAAAAACTGATTTGAACTAAATTGAGTTTTATCATTGGTTTGAATTACGGCAGATAAAAGAATGACGGTTTAAAATTGAAATAAAGAAAGTCAAATGGTGCCATTTTTATAGAATTAAAATTCTGTAAATGGGCAATTCTATGAAAATGTCATGAAAAGGAAAAAATCAAAAAAGGTTAACCAAAGGTTTTCACCATACTGATGGTTTAAATATGTGCACTGTAAAAACAACTAGTAAGATTTACATAATTGTGTGTGTGTGTGTGTGTGCGTGCGTGCGTGCGTGCGTGCGTGCGTGATATATAAAGTGTCATTTTCATTTGTTGGGTATTATTGCTTCCGGTTTGAAAATTTGAATGAACAGAAATCCGGAAAAACAGAAATCCTTTTTTGTCACACCCATACCACATGTATTTTTGCCTCTTTTATAATAGAAAACTTTCTCTTAAACTGATGTTTTTCTGATTTCCATATACATGTATGCATTTGGCAGACGCTTTTATCCAAAGCGACTTACAGTATACAATACATTGCATTGTATTATACAGTTTTGTTTCTGACTGTGCAATACCCTGGGATCGAACCCGTGACCTTGGCATTGCTAGTGCCATAACCACTGAGCCACAGGAAAGCTGTTGTCAGTAATATATCATCAGAGGCAAAAAAAGATCAATATATTGGTAATATATGCATTCTCTGAGAATTTATATTTCAAGTTTTGTCTGAAAATTTCACATCCAAAACGCTGGAATTGCCCAAATTCCTCTACATTTTGTCTTTTCAAGTCAATCTTGTGGGGCACACGTGTATTTTTACACCCAACACACACACACACGCATGTCTGGTTTACTATCTCCGTGGGGACAGTCCATAGGCGTAATGAGTTGTATACTGTACAAACTGTGTATTTTATCCCTTATCCCTAACCCAACCCCTAAACCTAAAGATCATAGAACACTTTTTGCATTTTTAGATTTTAAAAAATGTATACGCTTTTTTGCCCGTGGGGACCTCAATTTTGGTCCCCACGGTGACACAAGTCCCCATGTGTTGGTGTGCATTCAGGTTTAGGTCCCCACCGGGATATACAAACATGAACACCCTCACACAATATAGCAAATATTCACAACATTTTTGGTTTGAGTGTTGATTTTCATTTTTAACAGTATTTCTCAGAAATTGTTTAGATGAACCTATGACACCTTTAATTTTTTGCTGCTTCAACTCTTCAAGAGTTTTCTACTACTTACTGGAACATGTCTATAGGGATTTGCTCCCATACAGACACAGAAGCATCAGTGAGGTCAGGCGGTGATGTTGGGAGATGGGGTCTGACATCAGTGTTCACATTCATCCCAAAGGTGTTCAGGTCTGGGCTTTGTGCAGCTAGTCAAGTGTGCTTCCACACCAGAGTCAGTAAATCATTTCTTTGTAGAGCTTGATTTGTGTACAGGGGAATTGCTGCTGGAACACAGTTTCTCGAATGCCACTGTATGGAATAGCATTTACATTTGGCTTCACTGAAAGTTCTGCTTATGTCAAGGCGATTTATGGACACATATTTTTGCCTATCCCAATATCTCAGGTCGCTTGATACACCCCGGACAGATGGTCAGTATACATCGCAGGGTGAACACTCTTACTTAAAAGACTGTGGCATGACTTAAACGATAAAACTACGAAGAATTGCGGTAATGAATTTTAAAATGAAACTTTCCAAACCTTACATAAAGTGAAGCACAGATTGACTTACAATCTCTTTAAGCAACTGATCCAATACATATTGAGTGATTTCTGCTTAATGGCATGAGTGCATGAGCCCCAAAAGATCTACATTAAAATCAAGCTTTGGTTTGGATCGCTCCGATTAGGATCTCACTCAAACACACGTGCTTTTGTTTCCGTGCCAGATTAACTGTATTTGTTTCCATAGATAACATCAGACAGTTAAGAAAAGGAAATTATAAGCAAGTCATCTTCCAAAACGAGAATAGTGGTTCTGAAAAAAAATGTTTCTCCCACACGCACAAATTGGCTTTTCTGAGCGTGCATGGGAGGATGAGTGTACTGAAGCAATCTTCAGCGGTGATGATGAGGGTCTAAAACAGGGGGGAGGCTCATAAAGTCTGCGGGGGGTCTGGTGTCCAGAAATCCCCGCAGGGGTCTCGGTTTACTGCTCGTGTTGTATCTCTGCAGTGGTCTAAGACGATGTCCTGCATCAATCGAAAAGCTGTCGGCCCGGATGACCTTATTGCACTGCGGGACAGACAGATCTCGTACCTCTTTATCTGCAGCCGCGCTCTGGGTTCGTTGTGCCTGTTGTAACTCCAGTCTGCACACATCGCTCTAGAAAGGCAATGACAGAATCGCCTGAGGAAAGAGAGGCTGACACACTAGAAATAAAAATCAAAAGTGTACATTTAAGTTTAACAGAGATGGGGAATATTGTGTACAATTTAACAAAACACATTGTTTTATATAGTGTTTGTTCCCATTATCTTTATTCCGAATGTGTTTTAGCAATTTACGTAAGTGTCTGAAATGGTTTTTCTTTTGGACTGGGTGAAAACCATGTGGCCAACTAGCTATTTAGAAATTGTCTCAGAGTACTGTTGTAGGTAGTGTTGTCTTTACAAAATCGGGCCAATACAGTCATGACAAGTTATCATTTTGACAAATTTTACTAGCCTATAAGGATACGTGAGTGCTTTTGACAATATATGTCCTGGTCACATGGTTTCCCAGCAGACAGAGACTTCGATAAATGTTTCTGGAACAAATTTGTCCAGCTCTCCGCAAGTGACCAAATTTTACTCTGGTCAGGGTTGCCAGATCTGTATAAAATATTAAAATGGCTTATCAAAACTATCCCAAATGACACCAGCCCAAATATACAACCGTGGAATTAAGAGACCATTCCACATTTTAATTCAGTTAGCATTTCTAGATGTATTATGGCCATTCCAGTCCAATGTCTGTTGAATTTCAACCTCAGGAGTGACAAAGTCATCCAACAGCAATGTGAACGACTGACAGCATGACAAGACACATGAAAACTGTTATAAAAAATCAAGGTCATCACATAAAAACTAATCTCAAACTTTTCCTAAATACATGTAGAAATATTACTGTTGTATTGCTTAAAAGTGCATGAACTTGAAAAAATCTAGAGCATCTTTTCTGTTATTTTGACCCGTTTTGATTTTCTGCAAATAAATGCAAATAGAAACAATGTTTTTACTTGACATTTGGTAGACATACTGTTGGTAGTTCACAGAATAAAACAAAAAAGATCATTTTACCCAAACTCATACGTGTGGAGTATAAATAGTACATTCAGAAAAACTTAAATGCTCTTTGAAAAGGTCTTTTTTCCACGGTTTCTTTCTGTGTAATCACTGTATAGTAGTAATTAGGAACACAGTTTGTTTTCATAAATGATTTCATCTTACCTCACCAAATGAGAGCTGATGAAGAAAATTTAGTTATACAATTCTGTGGGAAAACCAAGGACCTGGCAACCCTGGCATTGGCTCCATTCGGTAATGAACACCCACTTTGATACAATCCAATTAAATCAACAATAAAATTGATTTAAAATAAAAACTGCTAAAAGTCCCACCCTACATTTTTTTTTTTTGTAAAACTGACTAATATAGAGAAATATGTTTGTAAGCCACAAAAGTGTTACACAAAGTGTACCGACAGAAAACTTTTTACAAGTACACTAAGCATACAACAAAGCTGTCTAATCCAAGATCTTAAACCGTGCCCTTAAATAACCTTTAGAAAACAGCTAGCCTCTCTGTAATTGGCACCCATCTTCACAAAGCTGTAAATGCACCCTTACTCCGGCTCTTTTTGATAATCGGCACCTCTAAACTTCATCACACTGGTGACCTTTAACAGTGTTTGTTGCGTGCATGTTAAACCCAAGATCTTCTGCCTCTCATGCCGATGCTCCAGTGCGGAGCTCTGAATAGTGTCTCTTCAAGTCTAGCCTTGGAGGAATCAATAACTATTGATTTTCTTACAAAGTTCTGTTCACTCTCCAGGGCCGAGTCAGAGGAATGGGACAAAAGGGATGGAAACCACTGGTGAATTACTGAGGTAACCTGCTGCACTGAGGAAGACTGAAATAATTGATTGCAAACAAGAGGAACACGGCACAGCAGACGAGGTGGGCACACGTAAATGGCATCATACGTGCACTTTAAACAGCTGGTCGTAGTGGAGCGTGTATCTATACTGTCTACCTCCTGTTGTGTTGCCTCCAGACATCTTGTACGACTGTACGAGAACAAGCAAAACAGATGTTGCCATGCACTATAAACAACAAAAGGTTAGAATGATATTAATATACCAGACATTCAAATTATTTTACAATAAAGGCTACAAATTAAAGGTTTCCAAAAGGTTATTTTTCAAGCTGTATGGTTCCGTAAAGAACCTTTAAGTGTTCTTACAGCAAAATCGCCAGTGTTAAAAAGGGTCAAATTAACTCTCACGGTGTTTATATAATCCACGCTGTGAGAGTGTGGATTAAATATACACTGTGAGTGTTAATTTGACCTTTTTAACACAGTGTTTCCTTTTTAACACTGGCGATTTTACTGTATGCAGACAATAAAAAGCTATGAAAAATGGTTTGCTTAAGAGGCTTTTGCACTATCATTTTAAATTGTTACAAGACATAAACACACGGAAAGCTAATGCTAGTGGCATTTACTTGTCATCTTTGTTGGCACATTGTGTTCTTTTATCCGCTTTGATGATACTGTACATAGCACTGCATTGTTGTATTTCATCTCTTAGTCCTACTTTAGGCACTTTCAGTCGCAACTTATCTACATTCTACATTTATCACAAAAGCCACAAAACAGCTCCAATCATGGTGTCCTCAAGTTGTTTACATTTTTGAATGCCGCGCTTGTGAATATGTACACCGTGTCTACACCGGACGCATCCAGTGTGGACAAAATGTTTAATTATAATGGGTTCTAATGCATTCTTTATGTATGAACACAAATGAACACCAAGATTTTTAGTGAATAACTCAATCTTATCTCATGGGAATGAGTCATTATTTTACGCAATCGCTAATTTGCATGAATGCGTACGTTGTGAATCGTACAAAAATGTAGATTACTAGAAAAAAGCAACACTGAAGCCCCGCCCCTAAACCTAACGTCACTGGCGTGAAAGCAATCGTCTTGCAATTTACGAATGAGATCGTACAAATTCATAAATGACATAAAAGCCAAAATTAGCCACATCGGGAAATAGTTACGTTTTGCCATGAAATTGTGTTGTCTGTTCCTCACTCAAAAGTAACTATCGCTTAGGAACACTTCAAATAGAACACAAATATACTGTATCAGAGCTTGACACATTGATTTGCATTCTGTGAAAACGTCCAGCATGACCATTCTACTTATGTTCACCTTTTTTTTTCAACAAAATAAACTCTTTAGACAAAGTGAGGCTGAGTAAATAGTGACATTTTCATTTCATCCAAACTGACCTTTTAAGAATCCTTCTGGGTTTTTTTAGATAAATTTACAGCAATTATTGTTGATTGTATTGAACCGATTCTCTTATATCCGTGCCTCTAATGAGACAGACGCATTATCTTTCTTAGCGCAGTCACAGCTAGAGGTCAACATGCACACAAAGGAGGCCTCCGTTGATTGGTATTCAACACATTTTTCCATCCTTTCGGCGTCCCTCTGCCCTTGACTAAAGGCACGGCACAAACGAAAAATTTGCATCTCAAAGGTAAATAAGCATAATTTGACGGTCTTGTTTATTCGCACTGCCTTCGCTGAGGCTGGACGTGAAACAGTTGGGAGCTTTTAGAGGCTTTCTAAAAATGGGCTGTTCCTTCTGTCGCCAATCTTGCTAAAAAATATATCCCGAACATGTGCGCAGGGCTTACAAGGCAGATTTAAGGCTTCCGGTGCACGGGTCTTGTGGGATGCGGACTGATGGCACACACAGTAGTGTAACACTGTAGGGGAATGAAAGGAAGTGACATGATATCACCTGTGGGCTGAGCTCTAATGGCCAGTGAATGACTCTTACAGTCCCACTACTAACTGTCAGAATTAGCTCATACTATCAGGTCTTCGTGTGGCCGGGAATGAATCGTCGATCTCACTGCAGATACAGGCAGGATAAGAAGCAGAGAAATGGTTTATGATGGGGAAACCAATGTTTTAAATGCGCCTATGATAAAAAAATGCCATCTAGCTAGGAAGTGCTGTATGTTTTGACACACAACCAAAATTCACAGAATTTGGCGATCAACAAAATTTCTAGGTTGGAGTTTGGAAATCTCAAACTAACAGTAAAGAGGAAAGCTTTCAACCTAATGGCAAACATAAAATGCCGCCAAGAATGGAAATGTTACCGATGAGACTCCTCCAATCTGTAAATCGTTTATGGATTAAACTGTATAAGAAGTGCTTTAAGTGAGCCTCTTCTAGAGCGTGTAAATTAATATCGCAGATGTTAAATATTCAGCAGCGCGTTTGCACTCAACACCCAGAGCACTTGCCAGTCCTCAAAAATAGCTGCTAATGATAACACTACTGGAAAAAAAGGCAGGCTGTTCACGAACACAAAAGGCTGTCAGAATAACAAAGGGGAAAAGAGAGATGCTGATGATGCTGTATTTAAAAAAGGCAAACAGAAACGGAAAAGAGAGGATGTTTGAAATGCAGTTCATGATATTAAGTCTGCTGGTGCCTCCGAACACCATCAATGCAGTTTGCTTAGCGACGGCTTTCACCTCTGCCGAGCAGTGTAAAAACCGAGTGTAGTTAAGCTTAAAGCAAACAATAAATATTCTAGTTGTCTCCTGGGGTTGGAGATGCTGAGGGAGGGATGAGCCCTCAAAAATGTGCGTTCAGGTTAAGGCGTATATTGAGGCCTCAAATGAAATAACAGCCTACTTTTCTCTGCAATGCACAAACGTTTTGGCTGCTATTCAAGCGATCATGCAGGACAACACGGGCGGTTTGGATGAGAAGCAGAGATGACAATTTCAACCCGCTCCTGTACTGTGGAAAAAATGAAAAGGCAGACGAGGAGCAAGTTTAGGATTTCAACATTGGTGGAGCTTAGCCGCACAGATCTGAAATGATTAGGCTACATGCATTAATCTACATGTGCACCTTTTGCTTTGAGTGTAAGAGGTTGCGGTTAGAAATCTTGACCTGGTGGTAAACGCACAAAATGATTAAAGAACGGGAAATGCATTTTGGTTCCAGGTCGTGATTTCAGTGGATGATCACAACAATAACAATTTGCAGAAACAGAAAGTCCTTCATTGTCAAAGAGAGTTGTACATTTGAGATGACATGAGTGCCCATCAACAAAGTTGAGCAAAGTGCAATTGAGAAACAATTATTTGACTAGACGGCAATTTACTTTAATTTATTTGTTATTTCTTTTTTAATGAGAGAGAGGGAACTTTTAAGTAGGTGTAGGCAACAAGTAATTTTGGTGCCAGTTGCTCAGTTAAATGCAGGTTTGTAAGAGGAGCTCGCGTAATTAAGTGGCTTAGTAAATATCACAGAAAGAAACAGCTCTATTAACTTAATAAAAACTTTTTAAATCATTTAAGAGTTTTTTTAGTGGGATGTATTAAAAATGTTATTAAAATCCAACTGTTAATTTCTCTAAAATGCACATATTTCTTTTCATTAAATAAACTTAAATAATACAAGTATTTAAGCAATAAATTATATTTTTGTATACACTTAATATTTTTGGTGAATTCTAATAGAAATATTTGAGTTACTCAAACTTACTTCATTTTTTACATACATTTACTCAATTTAAACGGTATAATTAATTGATTTCACGGCTTTAAAATGTACCAATTTTTTACTGCAAATTGTTGCACCCAAACATTTAGTAAATCACAGTTAGAGATTTTAAGAGTGAAACTGTACTTCTGAAAGAAAGGCTATCTGCTCCACCTTGTGGTCAACAGTGGACAATACAGTGTATGTAGTTTTCATACCGTTTTCCATAACTTTTAAAGTTCCTTCTTGATATGGAATAAAGAACTTTTAGGGTTTTTTTTGCAATTACATAGACCAATTACTAAATAAATATTTAGAAATAAAATCACTACAGAAATCACATACTTTCCCATTTTTATGGCCTTTAGAGAAGCATGTGCTTGGTCTGACTCTGACAGCAAGCAAATTCAAATGAATGAAAATAATTATTTCAAGAACAATCTGAGCTCAGACCTTTAATGCAGGTCCATCTTTTAATTATAATTCAACCTCCAACTTACATTGGGGAGACATGTTATGAATACAAATGAAATGCGTTCTTTAAAACAATATAAAAACCTCAAAATAAAAAAGTGCATACACACATAAATGTACAAATAAATTAAAGCATTTGACACAGTCTCATGCAACCAAACATTTACATGGTTCTTGTTTTAACCAAATATTATTTTCCTCTTATGGTCGACCCAGACTGCTGTTAATATAATAAAATGGCAGCCCAGTTATCGGCCCACCGAGTGGGTACCAGTTTGTGAACAGTACATTACAACTGTTCTGGGACAAAAAGAAATCACTCAAGTCCAGTGTGTAAACCAAGAGCACACATATCATACCGTAAGACTGATACAGCTTTATTATAATGATAAAATAATCTGTCCTATCCTGATAAGACCATCTCGTATTGTTCATCTGAGCCAGCCTTGAGCGGTTTAAAAGATCCCATATGCAACAAGACTGAAGAGGTAACAGCACTTCTCAGAAATCTCTGTACAGATCTGCCATATGGTTCGCACCATATGTGTCGTGGTGCGACAATTTCATAACTTAAGACATGGAATGACGTGAAAGACATTTAGTGTGTCAGTACTGCAGGGAATCGTGTGCACCGAATGAATACCTACAGTATAGTGAAGAAACACAGGTGATATTAAAGTACATACTATATCTAAAAGCATGATGACCAGCAAAATCAAACTATAGAAATACTATAAAAATATAAACTCATGGAGGGACCCTTAGACACCTTAAGGAATAGCTCACCTTCTGCAGAACACAAAAGATATTTTGAAAAATGTCGGTAACCAAAAACCGTTGGTCCCCATTGACTTGCATTGGTTTTGTGTCCATAGAAGGTTTTTGATTACCAACATTTTTCAAAATATTTTCTTTTGTGTTCTGCAGAAGAGAAGACATCTATCAAATGATGACAGAATTTTCATTTTGAAAGTGAACTATTCCTTTACGAATTAAAACAATAACAGCGTTAATAACAAAAGGTAGTGTATAAATGGAAAACAGCATGAAAATACAATGCCGACGTGAGCTGTTAAAGCTAATAATTTATGTTCTTATATTACAGTTTTTTAAAATGAAGTTCTACAAAAGTGTGCAAAAAAGCAATAAAAGAAAGGATTCATGCTCTCTGTTGGAATCAAAAAAGCAGACATCGCTAACCAGACTAGTCTTGTTTAGCAACGGTCACTTGCATAGTTAAGTGCATGCATCATGCAATACTGCTTTTGTACAAATACTTCTTCAGTGCACACAATACGGGCCAGTTGCACGGAAAAAAAAAGTTAGGTTGCTACACATTAGTAAGGTCATTGCTAAAGTATCTGCGTTTTGAGCGATAAGGGTGCGTCACCAAGACCAAAAGCAGCATGAACATGAGAAGTTTTAATAGTTGCATCTGCACTGCGTGGATTAATGTTTTAATTACAGGCCAGCGAGCTGAACGACAGCTGATTTAATGACACCATTATGCAGATGTCACAGTATTCAAATGACTTGCTTAACCATACATTCCTCCCATCAAAAATAACATTCGCACTAGTCCGGATGAACTTGTCCCAGCTTACTGGAGAAGGGAAATATATTTCGCAACTGGACATTAAACCCAGCGCTAATCACATAACCTTGGCACAAAAAAAAACCTGTTAAACGCATCTGAGGCATATTATGGCGAGGCGGAACATTCCTGAAAATCCGTCTGTGATGCTTTGATTAAATATCTCCCATTACTATTGCATATGCACAGTATTTTCCTTTAAAATCTATTGTTTCTATTAATTTCAATGTGTTTCTTGTCAATATATTTTCCCCTACAACGTGTTAAAAACTATTGCACAGCTTGTCCACGGATCAATATGAAGGTAGAACTGTCACACAAGGATTCAAAGCAAGCAAAATTAACTGCTGATAGGTTGGCATTGGATTTGGCAGAAATGAAATGGTTCAAGTATGACCATGTGAGTCTCTCATTATAACCCCCCCAAATATACAAAACAAAATCATGCAGGGCCTACACTTCCTCCATGAAGATCACACAGGAATAAACAGCTCAAAGATTGTCCTCCACTAACTTGCTATTTGATCACATTCACACAGTAACATTTCAGCTAACGGTCAATAGTCACCATTGTTGCACACATTTGTAAGGGCAGTAATGCTACTTGAACACTTGTAGCTACTCTCAGATACAAAAAGAAAACGGTTGGGGTTCGAGAGCAGGCTCGGAGAGGTACCAATGAAATCGCGAAACCCCAGTAGGTCGCAAAATTTCATGATGTAACGCTACTGTATCAGCGCCCGTGGCCCACTGGACTTTAAATAGCACCAAGTGTAGAAGTGGAGCAAGCTGGTACAGCGCTCCGAGGAATTTCATCACGTGACCGAAGAAAGAAAGTTAAAAAGTATTTTACATATCTTCTGTTAGAGTTAAGCAGTATTGGAGAGAGAAAAATATATACAAAGTGCTATGTTAAAACATTCCTAACTGGTGAACAGTAGTAGATTCATATACCATACCTTGCCAGAGGCAACGATTTGGTTCCATGGCAGGATAGAAAGGCGCTTCTGATCATTTACATATTTTCTTTGAGAAAAGTAAAATACAGGTATATACTATATACTTTATATTCTTCTTAGGCACATCAAAAAATAGCTGCATTACAGAAAATAATGAAACTGCTATTCGGATTTTCATTGAGGCGTCTGTGTTGGCCGTGCAGAGGATTGCATGCTGGAAGAAAGCTTTCTAGAGGATGCCATCTTTTCAAGTGGCCTCTTGCTGTTGACGGGAGACTGAACATTCGTCTCCGAATTGGAAGACTTCGACTTGCCCACTGGTAAAAGAGAGCGTTTGACAGGGGTCGACGTTTTCGAGGAGTCTTTCTCCACGGTGGCCTTGCAGGAGCGTGGCTCCGGAGAGACCTGCTTGGAGGAGCTCCCCGATCCTTCTCCGTCTTCGACACTATTGAGTTTATTTTGGCTGCTGGATCTGGCTGTCCTCTCGGAAGCCTTCTTGGCGAGAATCGTGGTCTTGCCCAGGTCGGCAGACCGTCGGGTCTCTTTCTGCCGAAGCGCGCTCTTGAAAAACGAGAGTCCCTTGTCTTCCGACTTGTTGCAGCGGTGGAGGTCTCTTGAGGAGATGCTTGGGGAGCGCAGGCTGGTGACTGAGGAGCTACTGCTGGAGCTTCTGATCGTCCTCCTCTCCGGACGGCTTCCCTCGCCACTTCTGAGCTGGGATGTCCTCGGGGTGGCGTTGGCTTTGGACTTCTCTGCTAGGGGACTGGTGGGTGCCAAGTCCTTGCTGGAGCCCCTCTCCGCCAGCTTTTTCTTGCAGGAGATGGAGTTTCTCTCAGCCGCCAAGGAGCTTTTCTTGGCAGTGGGTGATGGAGACGCAGAGGATTGTGGTGTGGAGGTAAGCGACGGCTTGACTTTTGTGCCGCCTGACACTGGAGACACCTGCGCTTGGGACTCTTTCCTTCTGGAGGGCGTTCCTGAAGGTGTACCCTTGGTGCTCTTGGGAGAATCGCTCTTTTCTTTAAGATTGGTCGATTTGGTGCCCTTTGTTTGAGGGCTGGAAGACACTTGTGAAGATGGAGACTTTGTTATGGATGAGGTGCTCTGCCGCTTCTTCGAGGACTTCTCTTGATCGCCTTTAGTCTTGGTGGAGCTCTTCTTGCTGCCGGACACTTCTGCTTTCTGACCCGATCCTGATACCTTATGCTTCTGCTCTTTGGAGAGCGCTCCGACCGTGTTTTGATCCACAGCGTTAATCTGGTTGTTGTTGTCTACAGGCTCACCTTTGGAGCTCTTCTTGTCAGTCTGTACCGGAGCTCTACAATATGCCTCATCCAGGATGTGTTTCCCGTTGCCGTCATCGCTACCGTTACCCTCCATCATGGCCAGAGGGGCTTTACTACTTGGTTGACGCTCATGTCTGCTGTAACCGCCGAAACAAGATGTGGACACCTTGTCATCACAAGCTTCTCCAATCCTCTCCAGAGGAGGAGAAGAGCGGGAGTCCAAAGAGAATCGTGAGGGCGAGTTGGATCTCATCTGGAGTTTCGTCGACAGGGACCAGGAAGGTTTCATCCCGTTTTCACTAAAAGCTAGAGGACTGGTAACCGAAGATCTGGAGGACAAGCTCTGCCGTTGAATGCTCCTCACGAAGGGCCGCGTTGAGAATCCTCCTAAAAGGCAAGGACAGAGAGATTGAAACCAATGCGCTGATACCAGACTGAATGAAAAGAGCATTAGCATGCAGTTGTCTCTTAACTGAGCAAGGCGGGAGATCCTGTGTTAGTAAGCGCTAAAGCTACAAGAGAGAAGACAATAAAAGAAAGGCAAGAGTGAAACACTGGCACAACACACAGAATAAAAGACACCAAGAAGATGAGTGCATAATGTGGTACTACTTAGCTTCTACAGATTTACATAAAGCAACAAGAAAAGATGAACATCGAGGTTAGAATTAAGAGATGTGACAGTGTTCCTCACCATCGTCTTCGCTGCGGTCACCGGGAAACTCCACTGACTCGGCCAAAGAGATGAGGGATGTGCGTCTAGAAGAGGCTCCAGATGCCACACTGGGTGGCCTGCTGCCCGGGAGCCGGTTAACCCAGTGATCACATAAAGACGAGCTAGTGGAACCTGAGATAGATACAGTGTAATCTTGGTCATTGCTAAGATAAAATGAAATGGTCTGATGAGCAGGTTTCTTTCCTGTGTTAGCACATTTTATATTTTGTAAGTTTGTGCAAATTGTGTTTCTTAACCAGGAACTAGCGCTGAACAGCTAATAAAATTCTAAAAATTGTGCTATGAAAGTCGTAAATAATTATTCAGCCGCCGTTTAATGTTTTATGTTCTGCGTGTCTGAGTGAATCAGTGGCATGGTTTCATGTACTGCACGCGTGATGCTTTTAGTGTTTTTTAGCGTCTGCATCTCACTCTATATCAGGGGTTCTCAACCTTCTTGACTCCAAGGCCTGCCATTGTGTTCAACAATATTCAAAGGTTCCTTTCCGCCTCACAAAAACTGACAATTTCTTTCCAATAAAATAATTTTGAGCTTGACATTAACTAGACAATTGTTTATTCATGGTTTTCCGTTTCTTATGTATTTCAATGCTCTAATTTTAAATTATTAGTCATTTTGAGGCCCTCTTGGAAGTTGGCTGGGGCCCCCTTTTGGAAAACGGCCCCCTCGTGGAGAACCCCGTTAACTATGACACACCCACATAAAAAAATTACTATCCTATTTTATTTACTTTGGTAAATTAAAATAAATTAAAATGTATTAATTAAATCAGTAATTAAACATTAATAGGCTTAAAAAACTGATGTAAAATACTGATTTATATTAACATAGGTATACCCTGTTTTTAGGTTAAAAAAAACACTGTATCATCCAGTTATTTTATAAGTCTATGAGTAAATTCTGTAGTACACTTATTTTCCATGTCTGCAAAAATGTATTACCTGTGTAGTAAAAAAATGAAAAACAAAATCCTAAACATTACAAAAGAATTTCATAGGGCTCCAGTTTGTTCTGGACATATCAAAGGGCTACATTTTTTATACAGCAAATGTCCTTTTTTTTGTAACAGCCATAAATCATGACTTTCTACTGGTTATTGCTAGTCTGTGGCAGGTGGTGATAGGGAGAGGAGACGTTGTTAAGCTATACAACATTTTATTGGACTTAAATTTGCATAAGCCCTAGGGTGGAAGACAAGTCATCAATATTTTTGGTTCACTTCCCCACAATTTTGTCAACTTTTAAGAGAACACTAAAGTTTCAGAATACAGATTCCTTGAAGCTAGCAGACAACCACTAAATCCTTCAAAAAAAACATTTCTGATTTTTTTAAGTCTGAGGAAGAGCTCATTTACCAGCACCTCCACATTAACAAGACAAATAAGTCAGCAAACATGTCGATACAAAACCCAATAAGAAGAGAGTCACCTGCAACAGAGCTGTTAGCCGACCAGGAGGGAATAGTCGTCCTCCTTTGATAGAACAGAATGTATGCGGTCTGCTGGCAGACGTCCTCATCAGCTACAGGCTGAACTTCACTGTCATCAAAGCAATACCACTGCCCATCAATGGAGTTCTTACAGTAAGCTGGAAAATGTAATGTAAATACATGTAAGTAAATGACAGAAATGAGGCCATTATTAAATCCAACAAACCAAAACGCTCACACAATATAGTATTAAACTAAAGGCTTGTACTACACCTGTGTAATGTCCTCCGTGCATGTTGCCGTGATGATTACAAACCGCATACAGGTCATAAAGGTAGTCGTCAGGGTTACGGCCAAGTCCATAGGGTCGTCTCCATGGTGACCAATGGGAGGGCAGGCTCCAGCTACTCTGGCTTCTCTTCACCACATGGGGTGCCATATCCATGCCAATCAAAGGAAACCTCACCATGTTCTGCATCTTCACCCTCCTGTCACCTTCCTAGAAGACATAATGGAGATTCATAAGTATCAGAGAGGAAACAAAACATACTTGGTAGTCACAACCTTACCCATCCAATCGCAACAGAGGAAAGCCATACGATAATTTTTAAACATTTTGTAAACATGCTAAAACCACTATTTTGGTCAATTTTGTTGTTCTAGCACAGTACCTGTCTAAATCTCTTGAGATGTAGTATGAGAACATCAGGCAGGGTCCACAGGCTGAGTTTGATCCGGCCCTGTTGAAGCTGTCTGCAGTGGGGGCAGCGCCAGGCATCATCAGGTGCCAACTGGAACACATACAGGAAGCAGCCATGAAGAAAAACCTAATGTTTCAAGAGAGTTTTTACATTTGCAAATCTGGCTACGTCTTCATTTTCCAGAAAGCAGCTCCAAACCCAGATTTGACCGAGGCCAGTTCTGGCTAACCACAGGGTATATTTATACCCTGTGTGGAGACTTTCCAAGGTTTAGGATGTTTACAAAGAACCGGCAATTTAAAAAAGGCACTGACAGCAGAAATGCAGCAACCTTGACGTTATGTGTCCACAACAGCAACAGGAGAAGAGTATACGTTTTGCAGGGGTAACAAACGGATGAGATGGGAGATGATGGTTACCTGCTCCTCTTTGGTGTAGAGCTGGAAGCATTGAGCGAGGGTGCATGCCTGTGGCTGATGGTGCTGTTCTCTGTGCAGATACACACTCTCAGCATCAGGGATATACTCTTCCTCAGTGTGTCCAAACAGACTGCAGAGAACACAACACACACGGCTCACAAACCTCTCATCAGAGCAGTCAGGCACATCTGCTAGCTTCCACCGTGACGTCAACATTTATTTATTACGGTGGGTTTATTCTCAAATATTCGGCCAGAGAAGGTTTATTGCATGAATGCATTTGGTAATGTTCAACTTCAAACAGAATTTTTCAAGACCTTTCTTTTGTAGTTGGACAGAAATGTGTTCGGTTGCTGTATAGTTTTGAGCTCATGAGTGGGACTTGTAGACATTTACTTACTGTCTGGATTGCATTTACAAAAACCACTAAAAACTACCAATGCACAGTGGCCACAAATACTGGGATACTAAGGCCATATTTATTGCTTCTAAATGATTAAAAATACCAAACTCAACTGGTGCTAGTTAACCTTAAAGGGATAGTTCACCCCAAAATGAATTTACTCACCCTCAGGTTGTTCCAAACCTGTATAAATTTCTTTAGATCTGCTGAACACAAAGGAAGATATTTGGAAGAATGTCAGTAAGCAAACCGATCTCATCCCCCATTTACTCCCACAGTAGAGAAAATTAAAACGATGACAGTCAATGAAGGAATAAGATCTGTTTGGTTACTGACATTCTTCTAAATATCTTCCTTTGTGTTTAGCAGAACAGAGAAATTTACACAGGTTTGGAACAACCTGCGTGTGAGTAAATGATGACAGAATTTTCATTTTTGGGTGAACTATCCGTTCACAAGTTCACACAGGTCCCGTGTGAAACAAAGTGCACCAAAATACACATAAATGTATTTAATGTATTGTATTTTAACACACTGATTTTGTACCTAATTTACAAAAAAATAGTCTTTAGCACTTTTTAAGATAAAAATACAAAGATCTAAATGTACTCAATTGTGCCATTTTGAGAGACCATGAATATAAGAAGCAGTAAAGACTAAAGACTATATTTTTAGTATATTAAGTACCAACATTGTGTGAAAATAAAGCACTTTAAGTACTTATGGAAGTGTACTAAGTGTAATTAAATAAAGTGCATTTTAATGCACAATTTCTTTACTCATGGGTGTCCCTGCAGAGCAACCACATGTGTATTTCATTTTATTCTTTATGGACACATTCCATTATTTTTGTTTAAAAGAAACCGTCCATACTCCAACTCTTTTTGTGAAATGTTTTGCTTGAAAATTATATTTCAGTGTCCAATTATATATTTAGGGCCACTGTATAAAATAAACTTTTAGCAGTTGTTGTTCACTTTCACTTACTATTCCTTGGTCTCTTTGTCCCACTCCACGACAATCTTAACATGAGGAGGTCCTCCAGGCCCACAAGATTTATATGCTCTACAAAAAACGTTTGAAAAAAATGAAACATGTTTGTTCACTTAATCTGAAGTTGACTATTAAAAATAAAACAATATAAGCAAGCTTTACTTGCTGCCATGAACACAAAAACCAACTGTGATTCAAATCATGTTACAGATGACATAACCAAAGATTTGTTACCACATCGACGACAAGTTTTGATTAAGCTACATAAAAACAGTATGTATGTCAATGACGTGAAACAGCCACTGCTGTAGCACTTCTGCTGAGGTTTTTTCAAGCATTCAACTGGATAAATGACTAACAGAACTGCCGCTCAAGCATCTGTAAAACACAGACACCTCCGGTCAGAGAGTGCAGCACAACACTGGCTAAATCACTGGACTGAATTCCCCTCTTGACATTCACTTCTCTACAATATGTTTGCAGCACAGACCGTAGTGAAAAGCTTCTCAGTTTCCTGCTAACTGTGCACAGGTGGAGCAGACTAATCTGCTGTAAAGCTCAAATCATGCTCTTCACAAAACCCAACATGAAGCTCCATTTAAAAGCTGCATTCTTGGTGTCATTATATTGCCAATGTTATGCAAACGTTTTTGTATAGATCAAGACACCGTTGCTTTAAAAGTACTTTAGTTTTTATGAACAGAAAGTTATAACACAACAGCACAAAATAACACAATGTGCTCAGTAAAGAGTATTTATACAAGACAAACCTTTCCACAGTGGGGTGACACAGTGGTTGCTCCTCCTGTGGCAACAGGTATGTGATTCCAACCACACCGACCACACGCAGACTAAAGGGTCCCACCTAAAGTCATCAGTCAACTTCATTACAATCAGGTTGAAGCACTTTAAAACTGACATGGCAAAATAAGTTTCAGCGTTGTGAAATAGTTTATTGTTCCCACCATTGCAATGTTTAGAGCTATGTTCGATTAAATGGCATCACTGACCTGGATGTAAACTCCTGGCCTTAGTAGGTGTCGCATTTTCTCTAGAATTTCTTTCTGTAACACATCCCAAGTCACACTGCGCTCCAAATAAAGTACAAAAGGCAGTCCAAACCTAGAATACAAATATAGCATTGATTTTCTACTTTGTGCTACATTGTCTTAGACTGGCAATGTTCCTAAAAATCATTTTCAACTTTTTCTTAAAAGAGGTCATTTAATCATATTTTCTCGCTTTTACAATAGAACTGTGTTAATACAACAGCGAGACAATCATCTGAATATTTGTTTATTTTCACCTTCGTCCTTGATGTCCAGTGCAGGCTCGGTTACAGATCAGCAGAATCATTTTCTCACATCCACTGTTTTTGTTGGGTGATGCTGGATTCACCGCACCCTGCATGAAGGATGGCGTCCGGCTGTTTTCTGCTCCGTATTTTAAATTGTTTTGATTCAGGTTTGCGAGGAGGCTCCCTGGAAATTGTTGGAAAATAAATTGCTGCCGATTATCACCAAAACAAACAATAAAACAGCTAGATACCATCTTAAACTCTCAAATACACTTAAATAGTGGCTCCGGATCTAGGTTTTTCATTTTTATGTTTCAATAACAACATATCCAATTTCTCTAAACCAAAGTGCAATACATAGAAAAAGTACCTCGTTTAGAGCGAATGTTTTCTAATCTAAAAGTCTCAGGCGTTTCAAAAGCAAAGATTGAGTCACTTTCTTGAATGATATCAAGATCGTCGTCATCGTCACAAAAGGAGCGGTGGAAACCATCGTAATACATTTCAGTCAGGACAAACTGCACAGACATAAGAGATACAGACGTCAGGACTGATTGAAACTCAAGGCAAACACAGGAAATAGCTGATATATGGTGAGACGAAACATGCAAACAGCAATTTCTCGGTTAAAGACCACACCTCTGTATAAAGCCGATACTGTATTTAGGGCAACAGTGAAGATTTTCTGTTTCAAAGAGGGATCAATGATTCGCTTGTTTCTTCTTGGCCACATCAAACGCAGTAAAATAATTTCCATTTTTAAAAAAGGACTGAAATCTTATTTAATAAGCTTTTATCCTTTAAACCAAGCAGTGAATGACTCATGATTCGCCAAACTGGTAATTCTTTTGTGCCATCTATCCAATTCTAAGAGCTTTCTACTGAATTGTATATTATAAAATGCTTTCCTGTAGCTCAGTGGTTA
Source organism: Triplophysa rosa (assembly GCF_024868665.1). NCBI lineage: Eukaryota > Metazoa > Chordata > Actinopteri > Cypriniformes > Nemacheilidae > Triplophysa > Triplophysa rosa. The sequence goes on from NC_079900.1 coordinate 18,401,610, forward strand.
GAGCATGGCGCTAGCAACACCAAGGTCATGGGATCGATCCCAGGGATTGCACATACTCCGAAACAAATGTATAGAATAGTGTATAATGCACTGTAAGTCTCTTTGGATAAAAGCGTCTGCAAAATGCGTAAATGTACATTTATTTCTTGGGCTGTCAATATATTGTGAAAACTGTGTGTGGCTTTTCTCAAATATTGACATGTATGATTAATCAGTTTCATTAAAATCTGAATCAACGGAATGCCATATTTATTCCTTTAAGAAAGCCACAGTACAAAGATAACATATTTGCTTTAATTATGTTACTATACTAGATAACTCTTCTATCTATGGGGTTAATGCACCATTATAAACCAGTGATATACTTTAATCACATAATAACGCCATCGTACTAAAACTCCATGGACTGCACCTGGTCTGGCGGTATCTTTGTCTCACGTGACACGGCCTCTCTCAGTCTGGACACAGTGCTGTTGAGTGGTACGGCCACACCGATCCTCATGCAGTGAGAGTACTTGCCTTGATATACCACGGTCACATACAGAGGCCTAAAGAAAGTCAAGTGAAATTGAACCTTATGAGTTAGAGGCAAGTCATGAAATGAAAGTGTTTATTGCATATTATTCGATCCCTCAGAAACAGCCTGGCGTTACCAGCCACCGTCACAAAGGCAAAAGATCACAAGTGAAGCCTTTAAAACTTACATTACAGTTAACAACACTGAGCTATAACCAGCAAACTCAAGTAGCTACACATCAACATCTGTGTATTGGCCCTAGATAAGAGCCCATTGCCGGCTAAATCAACAACTCTTCATTAACATCTGCCCACATCAAGAGCACATCATGGGACGAGTAAGGGTTGAATGGTCTGTGAAGTAATACGCATAGCAAGTGGAGTTGTTGCTCTGTACGCGTAAGAGACCTTAAGACAAATCCAGATGTAGCCAGGGAGACTATCGCTTAAAACACACATCACTGAACTTCCAGCCCATATTTTCTCGTCCTCAGATCAGTCATTCCTCACGCTGGCAAAGCCGAATCCACTATCGTGCCGTGCTAATGTTTTAATGTTTTTCCAAGAGGAGAGATGCCGACAGTGCAGAAAGTCACTGTGGGCGGACGGGTCACAAATCCTCATTTCTCCTTTATGATGTGGAACATCTTGTATTAAGAATGATAAGATATCACTGGTGGGGGTTTTATTCAAGACGTGAATCCTGCTCAGCATCTCTCCCGGGAGCTATTATTCACTTGTAGTCTTCTATGAGGGGCAGGTGTGCTGTAAATCACTCTTTCTTCTAACAGTATGGCTTCTTTAATCTTTCATGTGGTCTAATCAATTCAGCAGCTTTCAATTGGCTCTATATTAAACCAACTGCTCCACTTGATCAACTACTGTGACGGTCTCCTTAAATAGCATTACAGAACCTCAGGAGAACAGAAGCACTGGATAATTTCCGCTCTCAAATAATGAGGGAAAGTATATTTAGCACCTAAATCAAGGTGAAAGCAACTATTTCAGGATTTAAATTATTAAACTGGCTTTAAGGGAATATTATAGTTAAATACAAGTTAGTACTAATAATGGCATTTGGGGCATGCTGTCAGTTATCACAGAAAATCATTTCAGCCCATTCCTTAATGTTTAAAACATAAAACTGCATATTATTACAAGAGTTATTATAGTTTAGTTTTATATAGTTTTACTAATATTTCAAATTAGCTTATATTTTTATATTCATTTTAGTTAACGTTTTAGCAATTTTGGTATATGCTTTTGTCATTTTATAATGTTTATGTTGCTTTATACGATTAATTAATTTATTAGTATAGGTTTATTTTACTTTTTGTTTATTATTATAAATTGAACTGCTTTAAAATTATTTCAGTTTATTTCTGAAATAATTGTTTATTTCAATTCTTCCTTTAGTCAAGTTTTTCCAATAATTTTTAGGTCAATATTTTATTGGATTTATATTCATTTTAGGACGCTAAAATAACCTTGATTGTTACTCTACACACTTTTATTTACATGAATTTAAGGCTGTTCAACCATTAATCGCATCCAGAGTCATTTTAAAGTTTGTGTATACGTAATTTATGTCTGTGTACTGTGAATAAAAATTTTTTATAAACACACACTCATACCTGTATATATGTAAGAAAAATATTAAATTTAATTTTAATTTAAATGATATATAAATATAAATATATATATACACGTGTATGCATTTATAAATACAAAATAAATATGCACATATTATGTAAACACAAACTTTTATACTGGATGCGATTAATCGCAATTAATCAGTGAACAGCCCTAAATTTAAGTCAAATGACATCAAACTGACATGTATGTTTATGGTTAACCAAAAAAAGTTTGGACTGCTTTAACAACAACAAAATCAAGAGGACATGGATGTTACCGTCTACTCAAATATGTATCAACATGAATAAATAAGGCCAATAACAATAACAAGCTTCATGGCATGTCATGGGTCGTAATGCAGATCCTCCCTGCAGTTCTCGCAATTTAATGAAGCCATTAGTTTTGCATGCATGTAAATTGAACATCCATAATGGACAAAACTGACATCATTATGATAGTCATAAAAGCATTAACCCTTTATCGGGCAAGTTACCATATTTGGTAACTTAATCGACCAATCACAACGGCGTTGCCATGCCTCTCCGTGAGATTGTGTAAGCGCATGGATGTCTCCCAGTCAATCAATAGAGATCAGTCTACGTCACAAATAGTGACAGGTAAATGACAAAGTGTCCATATTTGGACAAACGCACGATGCGTCTAATAAGTCATACTTTTACTAATAATGCATTGTAACATAGGGCAATAGTATTTATTAGTGCATTGAATGTTGCCACAGATTTGTATAACATTATACAGTGATCCAGTAGGAAACTTAAACTTATTACAGTTTGTATTATACCTAAATGGCATATATTTGTGTTTACTTTACTGTGAGCCTTATCACTGCTAAAAGAAGTGGCATCAGCAGTACTTAGTGCTATTTTTCACTTCTTATTATATATTTACTATTTATAAGTCAAAATTATTTGTTTTCAGTAGATCTGCACTTCACTGTCACTGTTTTAAGTGTGTGTTTGTGTTCCTAAATAAAAGACAATATTTTCATAAGTAAGAGAAAAAAATCCTAAATAGAAGAAAAATGTTCCTAAATAAATATTCTATGAAGTTTATATATGTTTTATGCATTTATTTCTATTTTATATATACACGTCTTATATTATTTTATATATAAACATTTTGTGAAAAAAAATGACCATAGACCGGCGAGGAACCATATATGGTAACTTAATTGACCTTGATTTTCAACACAATTTTTTTTTCTTTTAAGTCACAAAAGTTCAAAAGTCTTGTAATAACATCCAATAACACTCCACGGTTGAAATTTTGAATTTCTAAGTAGTTCAAGGAGTGCCCTATAAAGGGTTCAAATCACTTAATCCACACTCTACAACTCCCACAGAGATGTCCAAGCATATGTGAAGATCCATCATATCACTAACATCAAAATGACTTTAAATCTGAAATGATTTCTTAGCTTACAGATACAGATGTTGTCATCAAACCATGCAGCATGGACAGTAAATCACAGTGACGTTATCATTGGAGAATGCTGGGCAGTGGGCACTTACCGTGTGTGAGGTAATGGAATCGGGAGGGAGATACAGAGAAAAGGATCAAAGGTGTTGCTCTGTTTTTGACAGTGCGGACAGGTAAGCGAAGATCTGAAAGCAACAGATGCCACAGTGAGTGATGACCCCAAAACGACAACTCGATACAACCGAGAGACAAGCAAACACTCATCGTACCTGTATTGAGCTTGAAAGAGCTCTTGGACAAATGAGCCAGCTGAAAGAGGAGGTGAAGGTCCCTCTAATGCTCCATCATCTTCCTCAATAGGTGGCTATGGTAAAAAATGTAGAATTATTTTAGAATGAAGACCCATGTTATTATACGCTGCCTGCATCATAATTCAGTAAACAGATCCATAAATATCACCAGCACTGTGATTAATAATGATCTGGAAACTTATCTGTTCGTTTGTAAATATGATTCTAGTTTAGCTTCTGCCTCTCCAGAGCAGTTCAAGCAGTCAGCCAGAAAACTGTCACCCTTGTGCTTCTTGTCACAAACTACAGGAAACCACAACATTTATCAGAATCAATCTGAATGACCTCATGCGAGTATGCAGGTGCCTGACCCCCAGCGGGACACCAAGGACTATAAAAAGAAACCAAATGAGGCATCCTCAAAAAAGGCACTAGGATGTGACTTAATGTCCCATGCATTTGATATACGGCAGGATTTAAGTCTTCTAAACTCCCTTGCCCTGAAGGTTGTCAGACTGATGTCTGATATAAGACTCCTACCTGTCATTCCAGGACAGAACGGCTCTACAAATCTACCCACGTTTGGCTCTTCTTCTCCTGTTCTGTTATTTAAACGATTGAAATCTCAAGCTTTTATGGAGCTGCCAATACAAACCCCTGTTCTTTGTAAACCGTTAGAGTGGTTCATTTTCAGCTGATCTTAAGGGGTGAAAGTATTAGATTTTCTTCTTCTTTCTATTCAGCAAGCATCGACAAAACATTCAGTTCTGTTCTCTCCTTTCATGATGTTGTTGACGCATGACGCATTTACATTAGACGTTTTCTGCTATAGACCACTTAGCAAGATGTGCACAAAGGTCCGGCAGCACTTTCGCTTAAATTTTTGTAGGCTTCTTCGTGATTTTTAAACCGGACGGTAGAGACTGACAGGAAAGTGCAGGGTGGAGAGTAGGGAGTAGGATCGGCGAAGGACCTCGAGTCTGGATTTAAAGACGGGTCGCCGGAGGTGCAGTTGCACTATATGTCAGTGCCGGCACGGCTTCATTTATTCATTTTATTTTGTTTAATCTTACATATATAATTACATCTTAAATGTATTTGTTTAACATTCTGATTCGATATGATATAAAGGCTGTGCTGGTTGTATTCTGTTCAAACGTTTGTGCAGTGTTAAAAAACTGAGACAGGAAGTTCTTGGACCAGCGTCGGTTACGTCTTCCGAAGTGGTCTGTAGGACCTATTATGTCATACCTTTACAGAGGGTCTGCTGTTGGGATGCACAATATGGTTTAGGTCTTCATGGACACGATCGAGAAGCCAGAGGAGGAACTCTTGGGCATCGTGCTGCGCATTTCCCCGGTACTGCATGGCACTCCTTGCCACAGCATTCTGCACAAATGCACACCCGTAATAGTCAATATTCTTTGTTGGCAATATAATACAGCTTCTGAAAGGAGCTATGAAAACGTATATGCAGTGTTGACCACTATACGTTGTGATGGTTTCTATTGTTTTTGAATTTTAATGGTGAACTGCAACCCAGACGGAACAACTTACTTTGAAGTCTCGACTGTGTTGTGGCGTGTACTCAAAAGTCCACAGGGCTCGGACAAGTCCAGACAGCTGCTCTGTCACCTCTCCCCGGTCCTGGAGGCCTTTCATCAGCACCACACCGTTGGTTTTGGGCTTCTCCTCGTCGGTCTCATCCCCTCGGTACTGCTCCAAAGCCAAATACTCCGCGAAGAGCTCCGTGTTGCTCAGGCATTGCAAAATAGCGTTCATGAAACACGTATTGCCGTGGTTTTTCAGTCCGGACACCCCGGGTATTTTGTCACTGGGTAGAAATCCCCCGCAGTCGCTCTCATCTGACACGACGGATCCCTTGCCCTCGCTCTTGAAGGCGTTGAATCCCCCGTCGTCCTTGTCGCCCTCCGGTGCGTGTAACTCCGAGCTGAAGTGAGAAAGCGTCGAGAGAGTCTTTAGGACTCTGCTCATAAAACTTCCCACGGACCGCACCGAGCCCCGGCGGAAGAGCTTCTTACTGAAGCCGGACTTTTTCTCTTTACTCGAAGCTTTGCTCGACATGGTTCAGTTGTTTAGGGCATCCCCCTCTCTCACTGACAGACAGTCAACTGTGTGTCAACTACGGGCTACGACGTCAGCTGAGATTAAACGTGAGATGTGTGTGAACGGCTAGTTATTTAGAGCATAAAATCGACTCGAAAACTAGCATGTTACCGTTTTTTAACGTCAGACGACCAATTTAGCTAGCTAGCTGGAGGCAGTGCCTCTATTATCCGAGCGATTGCTACAGTGACACCCAGTTGTCCTTTGAAAAAATGCATGGTGAAACATGCGCGCGCCTGCCACTTTTAGTAGGATGTTAAAAACCTGTTGTCAAATTGACTGTAATCAAATGGCCCGCAACCGGTTGTCAGCGAGCTAATCTCCCCATATCTATAAGATATTTTATTATAAGCTCACTGACCCCGGTGTTACTTCCCGTATAGTATATAAACAAGCCATTATTATGGACGCGGGTTCGCATGCTGTCTAGTGAACTGATTTCATACTAGCCAACGCACTGGCTAGGATAGGCCTGCTCGGGCTAACCGTTTGCCATGTCAATAAAATGAGGGGGAAGTTAATTTCTGCCGGGGATCTCAGGAGTCAAGGGTGCCCGTCCGGGACCGGCATCAAACTCAAACCCGTGATAAAACGCTACAGGCATGCAGATCACCGTCATAACACGGGACAGCGGTTAGCTTGCGCTGCTAGCGCGCTAGTTGCTTCGTTTCCCAATGAGTGCATGCATATTATACGACGCACAGCAACTCCACCCAATTGACGCTTCGTTCCAACAGCTAAATATCAAGCACGGGAGGTCACACTGTATGGGAACGCGAAATACTTTAGTTTGTTTGTCTGTTTTGAGGATGTATCCAGCAACGGCACCGACGGTTGTCCAGCGCGAGCCCGACGCTACGGGAGAAGCAGCAGAGAGGCGCGCGACCGAGCGAAGAGTTCACCGCGCGATTCCCCGTAACCGCATCTCCGAAAACAAACCCGTCATATGTTCTCGAGGTTTCTCAAAGCCCGTGCAGTTTCGAAATATCCGATGGCTTCCGACAGACCCAAATCTGATATCGGTCTGTTGGTGGGCCGCCTCGTCCTCCCAAGCACATCAGCTCTTTTCTAAAATCACACTGCAGGGCGGCGGTGCGGTGCGCCTTGACGTCACAGGCCGGCAGCAGTCTCGTGCAGGTAGTTTCTAGTAGCTGCTGTACCTGTGTTTATGGATTGGGGGTGTCCTCTTCCTCAATTGAGTAACAATACTTTGATTTTGCCTGGTCAGGCTACTTGTGACGTATAGAGTACGTGTAGAATAGTATAACAGGGTGTGTTTTTAAAAAAACGAGCCTTTTTTGTCCCATGCATCCCTACAGACCCATTATCAGTAGGGTCAAATACACTGTTCGACCACAAACCAGACACATGTTCCTCATAAAGTAAATTATACTGAATATTATTTAGCTAGATAATTTATGAATACAGATTACATGAAAAAATATGCAAAGTAATCTCTTAGATTACACATTTTGGTAACGTAGTCTGACTACTTTTGGATTACATTTAGATTACTGTTGATTTAAATCTTATTTGATGTTACATATATTGAAGCAGGATAATTTTGTACTATTTTGACTGATACACTGAGGAAAAATAGTCCATTATTTTATCACCAACAAGAACCTCAACATCTTTTTACAGTACAGTACAGACAAAATACTAAGTGCCACAAGATCTCGCAAGATTAAAATGTGACAAGATTTCTTGTCAAGGTCTCGTGATATCAGCATGATGGAGTTTGATGGTGAAATTAGTATTGAAGAATAAAATAGACGTAAAATTACATTAATTTAAGATAAATTTTCAAAATGCACCTATTTTGCATTTTGTGATTTTCATTTGAATAAAAGACATTTCATATATTTCTCTGGAAAAGGTAGTTTCTGCTCTGTTTGTCTTGGGAAATTATATAAATGCAACAATTGCAAAATTATTTGTCCAAACAAACAGGGGGGAAAATCGTAGAAGCTCAACATGAACGGTTACCCTCAAGCTAAATCCAAAGACAATTTTTGCTTTGTTTGCAGCAAGGACGGGACTAGATGTTAGCAACCACTGAAGCTTTTCAATGTGTGTAGACTTGTTCTAATGAACACCACATAGCATGTGAGATAAAAAAAAAGTGCTATTGAAGCTCTGTCAGTTAGATTAGTCACAAAGACGGCACAGAAACCTGTTTTAAAGTCATTTGAAAATCTTGTCAGACAGGATTTCAGTCCAACTGAAATTTAACTAAACATGGTTTTGCATAACCAGTAAAAATACCCAAAGTTTTTTCAAATAGAGTATTTTCTGATAAATCTTTAATAACATGTTACATTTTTCTTAAGGTTAAGATTACAAGTTGCCATTTATAGTAAGGTACCATTATGTTCCTGCTCTCTGTTGGCCATGTGGATGCGAGTCAAAATTAGCATGTCTTTCAATCATCAAAAAAGGATGATATTTATTAAGAACATGCTAAGATACTGAACATGTTACATTCACAGGAAGAGTCAGACGTGAGTTTTGGCCTGGCGCCACAGATGGGACAGTTGCTAGATAGTCAAGGTCATTTGACTGTGGTCTGCTGAAACATGAAACCAGCATCATCTCCAGCAGCCAGAAACCTCACTGTGCTTCACCCGCGGACAGCTTTATACCATCTATTCTGCGTAAACCCACATCCACACACAACACTGTTCTCTTTGCATGATAATAGCCGGGATGCTCAATATGCGACTCGGCATAACTCATATGAAATATTTATGAGCTGTAATGACTGTACATTTATATTAACAGACAACCAGAGATCTTCTTCATTATCCTTTTGTCTTGTAAATTCTGCGTCTATTTTATTCTTAAAGCACTAGGTGGGTTATTTCATCTATTGCAAAGATCTAAAATCATGTAACAAGATTATAACCACAGTCATATATAACGTTTACATCTGTATCATCTATGTTGTTCATCTTTCCCTACTTTTCTCTGTTATGGAATAGCTTTGTTGTACACTCCTTAGACAAAAAAAATGTTAAATGGTCTCTCATGTGTAAGTCGTTTTAGATAAAAGTATCTGCTAATTAAAGGGACAGTTCACCCAAAAATGGAAATTCTGTCATCATTTACTCACCTTCGAGTTGTTCCAAATCTGTATAAATGTCTTTGTTCTGATAAACACAGAGAAAGATATTTGGAAGAACGCTTATAACCAGACAGATTTTGCCCCCCGTTGACTCCCATAGTAGGAAAAAATACAATTGGTAGTCAAACGTGCCCCAGAACTGTTTGCTGTCCTACATTCTTCAAAATGTCTTCTTTTGTGTTCAACAGAATAAAAAGAACGATAAAGTGTACTATGGGAGTCAATGGGGGGCATGATCTGTATGGTTATAAGCATTCTTCCAAATATCTTTCTCTGTGGTCATCAGAACAAAGATATGTATACAGATTTGGAACAACTCGAAAGTGAGTAAATGAATTTTCATTTTTGGGTGAAGTATCCCTTTAAATGTAAATGCAGCAAAGTGGCTGCGTTAAAGCACTGTTTTGTTTTTCAAATACACCTTACATAATATTGAGCCATACAACACGAATCTCCCGTTTGGACAAATTCTCTTTAATAATCCTTAGCTCCTCTGTCACTATAACAAATCTATCACATCTGACTTTTAGGCCAATAGAAAACTGAGCTCCACGCAGGTTGCACCGAGTGATTGGCTGGCTTGTTGCTAAGAGTTGAAATGTAGTAACTCATCTGAGGGACAGGGCATTCCCACACTGCTGAATACAGCATGCACCCCGTTAAGCGGAGAAATATACACAAGGCAGAAAAGCGTGTCGCAGCTTGTTGAAATGTCATGGGAAATTGCATCAGTGCACCTGTACCAAGCTCCCCAGTTATACATTAGTGCACATTCAAAACATACAAAAGGGCACATTGGTTCAAAATAAACTCAGTCAGTTGAGAAATCGTCTTTAAATGTTTGTGAGCCATTAGTAAGGTAAAATATATTCTGACGAACAGTGTTGGGTGTAACTAGTTACTAAGTAATTAGTTACTGTAATTTAATTACTTTCCCCTTGAAAAAGTAAAGTAAGGGATTACTCTTATTTTTCTGTAATTTAATTACAGTTACTTCTGATGTAATTAAACTAAATACTGTGTAATATATTCAACAGTGGAAATGACATCAAAATTATAAGTCTAACTTTAAAATGTATGCTGTAATGTATCCTCACATTTGTATATTTTGGTCGGTTAATAAAAATAATTTGCTGTTATTTATTATTTATTTGAAGGATTTAAATAAGCCGTTTCACGTCTATCCTTGAATCAATTCTAATTAAGGTTGATGTAGGATATAGAAATTAATTAGTAATAAGTAATTAAATACTTTTTGGAGAGAGTAATTTGTACAGTAATCTAATTACACTATTGAATATGGAATTAGTAACTAGTAATTCATTCCTTTTTCAGAGTAACTTACCCAACACTGCTGACGAACTGATTTTCATGTTCTTTAATTTTTTTAAGTGAATTGTGCATGTCTATGGTTGGAATGCTTGATTCTGATTGGCCAGTCGCGACATTTGCAGTTTCGTTATTCCCAGATAACAACCACTCAAAACTAATAACACAGGTAACCCGGATGCAGCAAATCATTTAAATATAAATATGTCCTTTAATAACACATATGACATTATATTTACAAATGATTAAGCCAAATTGCCTGTTCGTGACATATGATTATCGTTTCTTACCGTAAAACCGAAAGTAAACGGCTTTTCCTCGCGGAAGGTCTGCATTCTGTAAAAGTGAGCTAATCAAATATTTCAAATTCACATTTCATGTACAGTTTTTTTCTCATGTATGGAGGACCGGAAGTAAAGTAATGTGTAAAGTAATAAAGCATTTCATTGTCCAAATATAAATAGGCGAAATGAAGTCATGTCTTTATAATTTCGCCTATTTATATTTGGATAAATAAATGAAGTTGTAAACAAATGTATTAATGCCTATTTTTATTGTAGAATTAGTTATTAAACAATGAAATGCTTTATTACTTTACACATTACTTTACTTCCGGTCCTCCATACATGAGAAAAAAACTGGACATGAAATGTGAATTTGAAATATTATTACGACTCTTCCGGTCCTCCATAAATGTCAGGGTGTTGCCATCCAGTGGTCTTAGATGTTGGTGGGGTGTTCTATGTACTGGCTAAGCCAAAATGGCCTAAAGACCAATTTTTTGTTTACAAACAGTGTGACGCGATTCTGTGGGCGGAGCCGAACTGGTGGCAGAAAGCATCTAAATTATGGTTATTAACTAACGTTACATAATTTATTTTGCATTTGTGTGTGATAAACAGTATAGAAAACATTACCTGAATTAAAATAAACACAGAGAAACGAGTATTCCAGATGATTTCTTCAGTCCAGCCTGTTCGTTTAATGGCTTGTTTAACTTAAAATGTCATATTCAACGACGGTATTCCATAGGAAATAACACCATAATTTTTGCCATTCCTATTCTGACATTCAATAACACAAAAACACATTTTTGAAGTAATTGTCTGCTACGTTTCATTCATTGCTGCTTTGTTTCCACTGTTTTTCTGCCACCAGTATGCGCACGCAGCTGGCAGTGACGTAACCGTGACGTCGACTCCAAATTGGTCTATACCCCAAAACGTTATGGGTCCATTTGTATTGCAATTGGTTTTGTAGTCTACTAGATAATAACTGTGAATCCATTTGTTGGAAAATAATTCTCTTCTCCTCAATAAACCAAACATTTGCATATCATTCATGTCAAACACACAAAAATGTACAATTCGAGCAATCCCATAACCCCAATATGAGCAATATAAATAATATTTGCCATTAATGAAGGAAATTAAGGCTGTTGAGCTGGGTGTTCTCAAAAGTGCTGAGCTACAGTCTTCTTATACATTTGATACTCTATAGTGTATGGATGCATTTGTTATGCTGTACATTTTGTTTTATGTATTTACTCAGCTTGTCTAAATTGTACTGGCTTGTGCATCTTAACATACACCTTTCGGCTGAGTGAATCTATTGCTGGTGTGGTATTTTGTTCAGAATATCTAAAAATGCCCTCTGCTGTGATAACCATGTCACTGCAATGCAAGTTTTTCTGCCTTTTCTTGCCCCGCCCACTGAGGTGCTATTGGTTAAATGTCCTTGCTGTCCTTCTGAAACCTAATATCTGCATATTTTGTAAAAAAATTTTTTTTACCATTAATCATTATTATTAGTCAATCTTTATGTTTGTCCCCGAGTTTTGCAAATCTAAATAATAGAAAAAAACAGTATTTCATCATTACACTCGAGGTTTCGGATGGACAGCGACGATGTTGTATGTATTTAAACATCTACAAAACCCTGAAATTTAAATCGAAATTAAAATGTAAATCAGATCCTTCTCAGTATATTTCATCTAGATAGAAAAAAAACTCCCTTTCAGATTTCAAAAGTGTTTATTATTTAGATTGACCAGGTCCTAGCATTACCATCATATACATTTTCCTCAGTCGTAACTTGCAAGTACCCAGCGACATATGTATAGTGTAATATTAATGTATATAGGTGTATGGTCTATTGATATAGCTGTGGTGAATACACAAATTGTAAGCTTAAAAAAAATACAAAAACATGTTATAGGATAATAAGTATATAGGAACAGCAGTGACAAAGTGAGGCAAAAGACATTTCAGTCAGCTTCTGCCCGTTTTCAAAATACAGTTTGCAGATTGCACGCTTTACAACGAGAAAGAAATGTAACCGAGGCAGAATGACATCATCTCGGACACCTACAGCTGCCGCAGAGGGAAAACCGGTGCCCGTTAAAAATAAGTTTACGTAAACAGGCAACTGAAATGCAGACTGTGGCTGACTGCATCCAGCAGACATAATGGAGAAGTGTGATAGACATCCTTCGCTTAGATCTGGAAAAAGAACATATTTAGGGGTAGCACTGCAACGCCCTACACAGTGATGACTATCACGCTCCAGCATCGCCTTGATTCTCGCTCTGGACGTCAGCGGTGAGTGATGGGCATGTTCAGTGCACTATCTGGACAGCATGCACTGTGGAGCCTCAGAGGCACATTTCACCATGAGACACCGACTCAGTGAGCAAGCAACTTAACACTCCACCGAAAAGAATTGAAACCTCCTCTCTAGTTGCTAAGACACAAGGTTGACAGGTACTAACTAGGTCATCGAGAGGATATGTAAACATACAGGTCTTGGAACCAAACTAGAGTGTGGTGTCACATAGTCAAGGTAAGTAAACGTGTATTGTCCTTTATAAAACACTAGCCATGTAAACTTCGCCTCGATCAGGCAATATTAAGAGAGATCGGATGAATCTCTGCAAAAAAGTATAGCTTGTATTCCACTATTAAAAGCCCTTTGTGTGTGTGAGAGGATTAGGAAAAACAACAACATGCACAGAATATTACGCTCCTTGGTCTATATACATTGTCAAATAGATATGCTTGTAGCCTAGCAAAGTGATGTGTTAATTCCCTGACCACAATTCCAAAACAAATTCAGATCTTGTGTAGGTTCATTAAAGGCAACATTGTCGAAATGTTTTTGAAACAAACTATAGGATGACATATATATATTTGGAATCGACTTTCAACTTTCAAGCAAGTCAGCGGTGTTAAACTGTGTGGATGTTAATAAGCCAATAAACGCACTCTTTTAGAAGCGTCCTTTCTAATTCCATCTGTGTGAAACAAGAATAAACAACAAATGAACAGTCACCGTCATGAAAGTAAAGTGTTGTTCTCAACGGTATCGCCAAAACAAATTAGACCAAATGCTTTTGTAGCCTTGCCTTCATTCCCCAATTGAATCAAAACAGATCCGGACATCACGACTAGTAATTGATCACAAAAGTGTTGGGTGTTTTTGTCACCCTCCAAAAAGAATTCCAGTTTACCCAAAAACCACTTGGAATGAATCCAGGAATGGAAGACACATATTTTTCTGTTCTCTTGTTAACCAACTCAAGGCAACAACAGTAAAACCTCACAACATGTAAGGTAACTTTTGAGGCTGTTACGGGTGTTCTTTCACCCTCCTGGAACAACTAACACTATGCAAGTCAAAAGAAAAAAACACCTTTGTTCCTACAAACATGCCAAAATGAAATCCTTGCTATAAAAATACCCTCACCAGTCAACATTACACGTAAACCACTATAATAATGTAATCTCAATCCAAAAAAATACTAGCTCCACTCTCTTAATATTAATCTTTGTGAGTTTTTTTTTACTTTAACTTTTCACAACTTTCTGTATGGCATACTATACAGTTTTAAATATGTTTTGACAAAATTACTCACTGGACCACATATATGATATGATTAACATATTGTGAAAGTCAATAAGAGACCCTGAGTAAACATGATTGGACCAGACATGATTGAGGCCCTTCTTGCTCAGATTACTAATGACATGCATATTCCTACCGTTCAAGCAAAGACTCCACCACATATATCCACCAACGTCATAAAAAACCACAGTCCGGTATTACTGTGCAGGCACAAACAAGTGTCAGTTAATCTAAAACAATATAGAGCATCCGGTCCAAATAGCTGGTCTTCCCGCTCTCTCTGTGTGATATGGTGCGTTTTGTTTTGCCCAGTGACGGCAGGATCGGGGAACGTAAAACGCAGCCGTTTCACATTCGAGAGCCTTGTTCTTGAAGAATCTGCAAGAGAGTAATGATTGTTAAATGAACTGTATACGTGATGGATGAATGATGGATCATTCTTGTATTCATTTAATCAACAACAGTCATTTAAATAAAGAAATGTATCATGACTGAATCAAAATGCACCCTTTTAAGTCATGTCAGAGCAAATGTGTAAATATCGAGAGATCATCAAATGGCTGTAAAAAATGTGTTTAACTGTTTTTACAGGGAACTGTATGGACCTCAAAGGAAATGTTCAAACAATGGCCCGGTGATCTCATCCTATGTTTGTTCTTTTGTTTACTGAACATGCCCCTCTCTGTGGCGCAAAAACTTATGACATGTTCTGAACTTTGACCTGATTCTCCATCACAAAACCATCAAGTAAGTGAGATGAAGCCATAGAAGATTTTCAGGATGAATCTGGGTGTAGCAGCTGACTGGGAAGCATTAAATATTGAGCAGGATTTCCATCATTATCCGGGAGAAGCAGAATAGATGAGCTGAGGACATATTTCTAGGGCTGGCTAATAGAGGCACAAGTATGGCCAGACAGCATGCGTCAAATTGAGCATGAGAGAGAGAGAGAGAGAGAGAGAGAGAGAGAGAGAGAGAGAGAGAGAGAGAGGGAGAGAGAGAGAGAGAGAGAGAGAGAGAGAGAGAGAGAGAGAGAGGGAGAGAGAGAGAGAGAGAGAGAGAGAGAGAGAGAGAGAGAGAGAGAGAGAGAGAGAGAGAGAGAGAGAGAGAGAGAGAGGAGAAGAGAGAAGAGGCGAGAGAGAGAGAGAGAGAGAGAGAGAGAGAGAGAGGGGAACATTGCATTCAGCAGAGACCTAATTATCAGCTTAAGTGATATGTAAATGATGCCTCACCAAGAAACACAGAAAAAAAACGTGATTTCCACATCCTCATTGCGCAAGCCATGCAAAAAAACAAACCACTTCAAGCATGAACACATTTGATCTGGTTAATCAACTCTGACTATTGTTATGCCATGTGACCATCTGAAGAGTAGAGCTGTGGGATATTTGCTTACGATCTGTGCGTAAGTGACTATTTCTGTCCGCGCACGGGGGAAGAAAGCGCGAGAGACCGTTGCGGTTCTGTCAGCCTCACCTTGGCCTTTTCACTGGGCTCGCTGTTTGTGCCGTACGACTGATTGTGCAGCTCCTTGGAGACCACGCAGAGGAACTCGGCTTGATCCTCATTTCCGTAGTTGTACGAAGAACCGATACTAACCAGCTGTCAGGAAAGCAAAAAGGAAAACATGTGATGACGATATTTCCAAATCTAAATTATTTTAATTAAATGCTAACAAAATACACCAAATTCTCATTTCTGAAACAACAGCAAAAAAACATTTGTTGTCACAATTCTTTGTGAGAGCGACTTGTTTATTCATTTGGATGGTGAACACACACACACACCTCTAACTCTTACAGGCAACTTAGGCAAGAGTCAGCTTGCCCTTGTTATACTGTGTCTCCGTCGCCCTGAGTAACATTACTAAGCATGTCACGTGTCAAAGCCAGATAAAGAATATCAGCAAAATCTATCACTAATTATTCGCAATCTAGAAAGAGAACAGCAGAGTTAACATCTCTGAAAGGTGAGCGTTGTCTTCACATGAATACTGATGGCTCTGTCTCTCTCTACTTCCTTCCAGGTAGTGATTACACAAACACCAGATGCTCCTCTACACCTACAACTACAACACCAAACCCTTCTGTGCCACAAATGACATCTTACCCTTTAACCATCCCACCCTAAAAACTGCACTTTGTTTCTGCATCTTACCCAAGTGAAAGTATAAATATGCAACAAACCGAACAATGTTCAAGCTATTTAAACTTTCCAAAACATGTTTACACTCTTCCTACCGTAGGAAAATGCGTCACCATATAATAATCGCTCATTACTGAATGAATTAGCTCACTGTAAATGTGTAAATACTGCCCTCTCATTCCTTTTTTTAACATGCAAGTTACAGTTATAGCCTACATAATGAATACAATTGTTTGTGTCACTCACTATTGTTGCAAAACTGCAGATATACACGCAACCACATCAGCTGCAGTTGAACTACACAATAATAAAGATGTGTTGCTTGGTAGCCAGCCATAAACATACTGTTACGTGTCAAGATCACTCCCATTATAAACAGCAAAGCGGTCTACACTAAACGTGCACGACACGTCTGAAACACAGTTTCAAGATTTGACTATAAATTCTATAACAGAATGTCAACCTGTTGACACACTTGTACCGTCTCACTGTACTCTCACACCATCCAGCGCTCATATCTATTGCACATAACATTGTTTTTTGAATTGTACAAAAAAGAACAAATGCAAAATGAAAATGCAGGTAAAGAACTTGAGGTATTTTATGTGTAAATATTAATATAAAGTGTTATAACATCCAATAACTGACAAGAGCGGATAGAGCTACACGATATTGAAGCAGAAAGGCAATATACAATAACTTTCTAAATAATGCAATATATATATGATATGGGACACACGAATGCTTTGAGTTTCTAAAATCCAATCTAAATTATAGATATATTAAGTTATATAACCAACATACGTTTCACATTCTTTTTTGGAAAATACGTAAATATTATGACTTCTGAAAGTGAACAGCCATGTTTTAATGCTTGCTGTACACAATTTGACAATTTTATAGCAAACCATCGCAATATGCATATTTCTATATAATGTGCAGCCCTGCAGTGTATAAACACACACAAACACAGCGTGTCCATGGCAGTTTCTACAATCGGTTTACAAAAGGCAAACATACATTAGACGGAATGCCTGGCATTCTGTCACCTTACTGCTGCCCATACAAGGCAAGAGTTCAGGATGAGCCAAAAGCAAATCACAAGTGAACCAGTTCAGTTCACACACTGGCCAACCCCACCTTCTCCATCACATATAGACCAATCAACCCCATTCACTAACATGCATTTTGTTCTAGTTGGAGTAAATTGTTGGGTCTGGCTCACGTCTTTGAGAAAAATAAAAAAGCCCATTCATTTAAATAAGTGACAAGATTTGCACAAGATTCGCAGTGTTGCTACTTCACTCGATTTCCAAAAATCGTCCAAAAATGTACCAACCAACAACAACATATCCCTTGTGTTCCTATACCTGTTCAAACTTCCAGCCATCTGACATGGTAGAGACCATCTGTGTCAACTCCTCCTCTTGACACTGCAGGACTCTGTAGACATGCTTTATAGGAAGCTGAGGGAAAGAAAAAAAAAACACGAAGAGTGCTATCAGCGCTCTGATTCAATTTCCAAATGATTCTGTCTTTTCTGCAGACCCCCACATGTGGTAAGACAAAGGTGCTGAGACGCCAGATTTCAGAGAGTCCATTTGTCATATGATACGGCAAATGCATTTGGATAGGACAAGGATGTCCTTTGTGAGACGAACCCATGCAGAAGACCGGTTTAGAGGGCCTGTCTTTTGCATATGTTTGCCTTGCACAGCACTTCCAGGTGCATCACAGACATCAGTCGAGTAAAACCGACTGAAAATTTCAGACGTCTGAAAAACGGAGAAAAACTTACCTGGGCTGTCTTACAATCCCTCTCTCTGATCTTGTCTTTTACAAGTTTAATCAATGAAGTGATATTGTAGAATTCAGCTTCTTCCAGCACACCTAAATGACATTGAACATTTAGAAAAATCACGGTTACAACATTTTAATGACAAGACCATAACATTTAAGAACATGTTACTGCATTAGGCTGCCAAGCAGGGCACACAATACATCCAACAGCATGTTCAGACAGAACTTCAACTTTCTTATTGCATTCCCATCATACCTTCCTCTGCCAGGCCTCGGTTCAGCACCAGCTTTCCGTGTCTCAGATAGTTGAGCACCGGACCAAAATAAGTAGGATCTCTGTCTATCAAATATGCACCCGTTTCATCCTTCACAAAAAAAAAATGCATTTAGCATTGTCAGTCCCGTGAATACTAATCTCCAATGACATTTCTTAATAACACACATCACTTGGATTATTAAATCTTATTCACAAGAAAATCTGTGCATAATTATAAACAGCATGTGCCACCTAGTCTCTTTTAGGACAAAATGTAGCTGACATTTAACATGTAAGCTGGAGAGCCCTTAGGGACCGTGATCTATCTCCAGCACATCATCATTACCACAGATCAATAGTGGGGTCAGAAAGTGGCCTTTATTCTACAATGGTTATACACAAATGAAAGCATTTAGCAAAGCACAGTATTACAGTTGCACAATTTGATCCAGATACTGAAAACGTGAAATTTCATCTTTTAATAAAGATTAGGGATATAAGAAATTATTTGTCATTTAACTGGCTTTCAACTGTCGTTACCCTAATAAATGATGCATAGTGACCTTTAAAAGTTTAAAAGCATGCAGGCAACCATATTTCTTCATATGTCACATGACAAGAATCCGATAGAGACATTTAAATGATTTATTCTGAATCGATTGATAGAAAAATGATAACATTTTGGTAGCATTACATTAGTTTATTTATTCCCTGATAAGACTCATTTCATGGGACTGTTAATACCTTGAAAAGATGAAATGAACAAAAATATTAAAATAAATAAATACAAATACATATTCATTTGGAGAATTTATAGTCAAAAATGAAATTGACAGGCGAAGCAGCAATTTCTAGTTCAATAGTTTCGGCGGATAAACTGACTTTCTTGTGCACAACACAAAATAAGAGATGCTGAAGAATTTCAGTAACCAAACAACATTGACACCCATTGAATGTCAGTGTATGGAAACGAAAGACATTTCTCTAAATATCTTATTTTGTGTTCCACATAATACAGGTTTTGAACGACATGATTGTGATATTTTCTATTTTTGGCTGAACACGAAGTTAGCAAATAATTCGAAATATTTGTTATACAAATACAGGCAAAATATTTAATTACTTTTTTTTTAGATTGTGTTTGGTCAGATAAACATATCATCATTTATCTAGTGTATTGATAACATTTTATGCTTAAACATAATACTCTTAAACTCCAATAAAAGCGTCTCTATTACTATGGTTAAGGCCGATTAAACATGGGCAAAATTATTATTGATCATGTTTTTAGACGTTAGTCGGGAAGATGCGTGGAAAGTTACTATTTCAATAATTTAAAACAGAAATATTTGCGAAGTTCCCCAGTTAGCGGTTGACATGTAGCAAGTAAGTTTGTACCGCTGGAAACTACAGACGAGGTGATGTCATTTCAACATGAATAGCTCGAGAATACGCGCGAGACTTCTCTAAAAACCTGAAAAAAGCCCTTTTAACCGCAAATGACCATCTACAGCTACGCTTTATTAGTCAACACTCTACATTGACTGTTATTATTTAGGCTAAGCTAGTGAGCAAAGCTCCAGTTACACGCTGTAATTTTACCAGCTAACTTCACGTTAGCCGAATAGCTAAACTATTAAAAATGTCTCGATATACGGTAATAAACAACAGAGACATTAATCTCGGTTTGTTGAGTCTCGTTGACCTGGATAAGTTAGTTAGACTCTAAACAAACGAATACACGGTTATTTCATAGTGAAGCTAACGTTAAGCATAAGCTCGCGGTAGAAATAACGTTACATTACCTTGTCAGAGTCGAGGTCGGGGTCGGCCTGGCACAGACGGTACAGGAAAGATTTCGGGTCTCTGCACAGCGTTTGTCTCGTCGTAAGAAAGTACGTGCCGCCGACGTTTAGCCGAACCCATTTGGAGGAACCGCTTCTATGCGACTGCATCCCCTCTCCGGGAGAAAGGGCGGGACACCTCCGACCGTTCGCGCCGCTCGGGTCAGGGCTCTTCTCCGCCATCCCTCCTCTGATCTCCCGCTGCCTGCCTGACTGAACTGATCGAGAGCCGGAAGTGTGCGGAGTTTCAGCTGCTGTTGTGCCCTCCCATCTCACTACAAAGGCCGCGCCTCAAAACCTCGTCAGCCGCCTACTTAGTGCACATATGAAACGCAAAATTGCTGCACGAGCTTATTATGACCAGAAATGCTTCCAAGATAGGCAGCTCACTGGGTTTGTAGCCAAAGCAGTCGTCTTCCTTCTGTATCGTGGTACAGTAACGTCACGTTTCTGAGAAAGTCAGTTCGCTTGGGGAAAATTTGCAAAAATACAAACTTTTTTTCTAAAACACTTTTGATAATATGCCTAGGCTGAAAATATGTATGCTTGAGTCCAAGTGGTGCGTGTTCTCTCAAAATAAAACTGTTGTTGACTACCTCAGTTGATTTACACATTTTATTTTATGAACATTTAGATAAACAATAGTGAAATAATACAGTATATTGTAAGATATTCTGCCCTTGTCATATGGGACATGTCCAGGTTTACTCAAGACGATGTGAAGATAACAAAAGTGTTGATACAGTAAATCACATCTATACACTTGACACACCTGCTTTTGTCAAAGTGAAATGTATATCCTACTAAGCAACAGGAATAATGCCACGTTGCTGTCTTGGACACCCTGTGGGTATTACATTACTGTACATCTTTAGACCTGGAAAGCTCAAAAGTGAGTTTATTCAGTATGACCTCATTCTGCTCTACAAGACGTGGAGAAATGTAAACAGCCTGCATGCATGAGAGACCCAACTGTGAAATCTTTAAGACAGGGGAAGTCTATTGGGAACTGTTGTCTTAGCACTGCTGTCTTGCACATGCTTCCAAAGGCTATTGACAAAAAATATATTACTCTTCAAATATGCTTTTATTATGAGACTCAGCATGAATTTCTCCAGGACATTCTTCAGTAGAATTATAGAAACCCAACAGCATAAACACTGGACCCTTTATTCAGCGATTATTCACATTCAAAGGCTTTACATGTCAATATTTACAAAACATGGCCCCTGAACATGGTTCAATTAAATCTCTGAATATTAGAATTTAAATAATACAAGATACTACAGGCTGAGCCACTGCCAGCAAATAACTTCATATAAGAATAAAATTATACAAGGTGCAAATCTAGTAACACTGTGTTACTCTCGGAATAATGCATCGTCTGTACATCACAGTTGTGTTCGGTGACAAACCTAATCGATTTTTAAACAGAAAATTTAACAAACACACAGCTCTCACGTGATCTGTTTTGAACCAAACATCCTTTAGTATACACAATAGCTGCATCTCTAAACATGGCCCTTATTTACAGTTACGATTCTCTTCACAGCACAGTCCCTGTAGGAATAACACCATGTTTACACTCCTGGTGAGCGACTCTACACAACACTACAAGATGAGACCGCTTTCGTTACAATCAACTGTCGCTGTTTTGTTGAATATGAGAACGGTCTACGTTTGTTAGATTGTGTCATGTCGCTTTCTTGCTGTGTATGTGGTGCAAGGTACCTTATTTTGACTTTCAAACAAATGTTTTAAGCAAAATATAATAACAAATATAAACAGTAGATTTAAGCAATTTTACAAAATTTTAAGTACGATGATGACTCAACACTTATTCTTCACCAATATAAATAAATCCCATTTTACAGCAGTTTTCAATACAGTATGCAGCATCATAATGATTAAAAATGCTAAAACTGCAGAGAAGCGCAGTCATTGTTAAACTACCAGTGGATCTTACACGTGTAAATATGATGTCTAAAAGAATAAATATACTATTTTCATGTTTTTCATTATCGTTTAAATATATACTTGACCTGCAGGATAATCTGAGTGTCTCTGGTCCACTAAAGCTATGACAGCAACCGGGGAAGCAGCCAAAAGCATTTGGAATTATTTTACAAGGCAACATATTTGTGAGTGTTTCTGTTTTCCAAAGCTTTGAAGGGTATTTCCTATGTATAAACATACACATACAAAATATACCACTTACAGATTTGCTGTATTGATTGATTTTACATTACAGCAATATGAGAAACACAGCGAGTGAGCAAAACATCCTTTTTTCATAAAGGAACACTGGTGCAATAGACTTAGGAATTGTACAAGCACACAAAGAAGTTTCTCTCTGGTTATTGACCTGAAGGGCTCTGACCATGAAGACTTGACTGTGGCTGTCCTCTGACGCCCCGTCATACCTTGAGTCTGATGTTAATGGTATATTGTTCCCCACACCTCTTGGATCTTCTTACACCATTTGTCTGCATTACCACTAGGATCCATTAGATAATATGTCCTGTTTGGCTGCACACAAGCAAAACAATGAGATAAAATTAGGCAGCATTAAGCAGACAAAGCAATTATATTATTAGGATACTAGTATGATAGTATTGACACGTGACCTTAGAATACCATATAAATACTACGGTACAGTATATTAATATTTTATTACCAGGGTAAATAATGAAATGAAATATCAGACTATAGACTCTATAAAAGAATGACCTACAAACTAACTGCCTACTTGTACAGTAGGTATTTTAGGATGTTTGGATTTTTACCGTGTGCACGAAAAATGTCTTAAAGTTCTTGGCCTCAGGACGCAACTCTGGAGACCATGGGATTTCCCCCTTTAGTACTTTATTCACAGGGTCCACGTAATATAGATGTGGTCCTTCAGTCAGCAAAAGCTGTCTGCGTCTAGCAAACAGTCCCTGTGAAAAAGCGAGAAAACAAATCTGAACACATTCATTGTCATTATCAATATCCGCCAGCAGAGGACGCCTTAAGCTTTCTCACTTTTCAATAAACATGCACCTGCGTTTACCTATGAAACCATAAAAGAAAACAAAAGAAATAGATAGGAAAACGATACCTTTCTTTTGTCCACTGGTCCCATTTTATAAATCAAATTATTTTCAACAAACTGGTGCCTTTAAAAGAGAAAACAATATGTAGATGAATAACAAGCAGGCTGTTAATGTTACTTGTGTTGTTGACTGACTGAAACCACACAACCATAATGATCTTGAGTTTCTTTTACAGCATGCAATAAAAAAGCCCACAGGAAATGCAGAAGGAGATAAAAATGGATAATTATTAGCACACGCACACCTGCACAGCAATAAAACCCTGTTATTACAGATAGCATTCATGCATCTCTTATGTCCCTACTGCTATGACATGCACAATTCAATATTTCACCAAAATAGATGTTTATGAACAAGAAACCAAATTTTTGAATGAAAAAAACATACCAAGGGTTGCCACTCGCTTGCTTCTGCAAGAGGAGTTGTTTCTCCTCCCTGGAGAACTGTAGGTCCAGCTCAAATGAGTTGCAGTCCAGATCGTGGATGTATTGCTCAATATTGCTGCAGGATCTCTGGGGGAGAACAGTGGTCGGGACTGAGAGGGCCTGGGAAGACCTGGATGGAACAACCTGAAGGCTGCTAAACTGGCTGAGAAGATCCTCATACTGTGGGATTCAAACCAAAACGCAGACTTTAAGTGTTTGTCTTAGTGAACAGTCACAGCACTACATTTCAAAACCATTTGGACTACAAGTTTAAATACAATATGAAACACCTTTGAATTACACAACGTATTTCCTGGGTGGAAGCAATATAACTTAAGTAATTTAAGTTCTTGACAGCTATAAATTCATAAACAATCTTTTTTCAAGAACACATATGAAGCTAAACACTACAGATTTTGATAAAACCTCATCTATGTTAACAAAGTACATAACTTAAAAAATACAAATTCTGGCATCGTTTAATCACCCTTAAGTTATTCCAAATCTCTATAAAAAAGATATTTGTACCCAAACAGTTCTTGGCCACCGTTGACTACCATAGTAGGAAAAATGACAATGGTAGTCAAAAGTGCTCCAGAACTGTTTGCTGTCCTACATTCTTCAAAATATCTTCTTTTGTGTTCAACAGAACAAATACATTTTCCTTCTATGGTAGTCAATGGTGGCCAAGATCTGTTTGGTTACAAGCATTCTTCCAAATATCTTTCTCTGTGTTCATCAGAACAAAGACATTTCTACAGATTTGGAACAACTTGAGGATGAGTAAATAAAGACAGAATTGTCATTTTTTTATAACCTATAAACTTGCAGAAAAGCAAAAGTTGACATTTTTAGGAAAGTGACAAAGGGTCATTGCTTACCCTTGCTGATCGCTATAATAATGTTATAATAATAAAACATTCTAAAAGAAACTTAAGGAAGTTTATGATAGAACGTTTTATGCCATGTAACATCTTGTAGAAGAAAATGATCAAACTAAAATAAATTCAATCTTTCTAAATGTTTTTCAACGTTGTACGGATAATCCGAAATAAACGGCAAACTAACATTTCCATAGTAATCTTCATCATCTTCAGCCATGGCCGGCAAGTAAGGAGTCAGCTTGGGTGGAGTCTGAACATGCAGGTTCTCCCATGAGACTGTCTCGAAGAACATGTGGCTTTTCAGAGGATTGAACCCACCCATTTCCTCACATCCCAGTCGCTTTGTGTGGTCCGAACACTTTGAAACCACAGACAAAACAATATGATTAAACTGAACGGAACGCTTTCTTCCCTTCTGATGATCCAAGATGAAAACAAAAATATTACCAACAGCCGCTCCACCAGATCTTTAGCTTTGGGGAAGAACTTCTCAGGAAACTTGTACTCCAGCTTGAGAATCTTCTGGAAAATCAAGTACTCGTTCCTATTAAAACACAACAGTAAACAAGCGGTTGAGCTAAATCAGTATCATCTGGAGGCATCATTGCAGTCTCGCTATTGAGAACTCTTATCGAGTGAGAGAAGCGTTCATTTAAATTCGCGTGGACATACAGTACAGTGTTTTGTTTTTAAACGGCTGTCCGAGCCAATTTACTGGTTGTAATGTAACCAAAAGGCAAGTGGGTCATGTGACCAAGTGGTTGGGGTTTCCTCAGAAGTCCTTTCTACTGTCTACACAAACAAGTCATAAACAGCACAACCAACACTTCCTGTTATTTCACACCATGTTTTTAAAACTGCGATTACAACAGTGATCAACCACCAGCACATCAGTTGAAGCGCAAGGCTGAAACATGCACCGCTACATTATTAGGAGCCGAAGGTGCACTGATCTGTGACTTACCCGGCTCTAAACGGAGGTAATCCAGCCACCAGTTGGTAGATTATGCAACCAAGTGCCCAGAGGTCCGAGCTTAAAGAGTACCACAAAAAATAAACATGAACTAAATGCATTATATCATTCAAAAGTAAGAGTAACAAATCAGAATGCGGGCAACCTTTTGCAAGCTGATTTTTCGGTCAGCAGCTCTGGAGAAACATACTGTGCAGTCCCAACAAAAGAATTTGCTCTTTCTGTAAAGACAATAATCTCGAGTAAAAACATAGTTCATATCTGTGCGTGAATGGCTATGTCAACATAAAATGTAGACGTCCCATATTTATGCTACTTGAGGACGGTTAAAAGTGTATCTATAGATAACAAGAGGGGTTAAGGAAGTTAACAACAGCAACAACAACCAGAAGAATAACAAGGAAAATCCTTTCTACTTTACTTTGAGTGCTATCCGACAGCAACCGTTTTGCAGTCCCAAAATCTGTAATTTGAATGTGCATCTCTTCATTCAGTAAAAGGTTCTCTGGTTTAAGGTCCCTAAATAAGAAAAATAACAACTTATAGTCAAAATCTTTTCAACTTATGCACTTATTACAGTTGAAGTCATATTGATACTTAAAATACATACCTATGAATAATTCCTATTGAGTGCAAATATTCAAGTGCACAAACTATCTCAGCAGTGTAGAATCTTGTGCAAGTCTCATCAAATGAGCCTATTTTACGAATGTACCGAAGAAGCTCTCCGTTCTTTGCGTAACTGAGAGCAAAATCTGACGGATTCAAGGTTAAGGACATTTTAACCAAGTCATTTGTCACATTTCCAAAGCAGAATCGTTTAACAAACGTGTACAAAGGATACATAACTTATGTGAATCTTGAAATGTGAAGTACAGCTTTACGAAAAAGGGATGATTAATGCTTGACAGTATATCTTTCTCCCGCATAACATAGTGTGCTTTGTTCTCTTTCCTTATGTGGTTCTTCTCCAGAATCTTCACTGAAAAACAAAATTCAAATGAGATTAAATGTTTACCATTCCTAATAAATACACTGTGAGAAGAGCTTGTATTTTTTGCATGTACTTTCTAGTTTATATAAGATGTATAATAACATAGGATGCCCATTACTTGCATATTCCCTTCCTGTGGCCAGTTCTTTAGCAAGCACGACCTGCAAAAATTGAATATCGTCAGCAATACCAGAAATGTCTAAGCCTTCCTAAAATGCAATGCTATTCTACGTTACTAACTAAAAACATCTCTCACTATACTGTATTAGCTGGTATACTGAGCATAAAATCATCTCCAAACTTGTACCCACCGTCGAGAAGGACCCCTCTCCCAAAATTTTGCCGAATGTAAAGTCCTCCTTCTTGCGCGATTGGGGAGACGTGAGCGAAGGCGTCTTTGGCCGGCTCGTCTCTCCGCTGTTGACCTCCATGCTGAGACGGTGACGAAGGCTGGAGTTCAGCTGGGTCCTTACCATTGATGAGGAAGCACAGGAACACAACATCAAGCTAGGCTGGATGGAAGCACCATCGTACTAAACAAGCAAAACATGCACAGAGAGCAAACATGACACAGACAGAGACGCGCAGGTGCACGTGCAATAAGGAACAAAACCACCTTGGAGGTGACGAGCAGCTGATAAAGTACAGTAGAGCTTCCGCAGAGGGGAGGGCTGCGTTTGTTTACATCCTGGATTACGAGTGCTCGCGTTCATTCACTCAGACCTGCCTTTGTTTACGCTGGTGACACTAATCCACCAAAACATAAAGTTAAAGTGTAACAGAATTATATCATATCACTGCAAGATTATCTGACCACATGTAACAGAATGAAGATCCGAGCTGGTGTAGGCATCATAAAATTCTGCTTGGCAAATGTATGTTTATTTTTTAACTAAACACAGACGAACGCGCACACACACACACACACACACACACACACACACACACACACACACACACACACACACACACACACACACACACACACACACACACAGAATCAGTGACAATGAACAAAAACACCAGAATTCTAATTCTAATTCTTGAAATTGAGATTTTACATAATCTGAAATCAGAATAATTAAGCTTTCTATTGATGTATGGGTTGTTAGGATAGGACGATATCTGGCGGAGATACAACCGTTTAAAACTCTGGAATCTGAGGGTGAAAAAAATAAAATAATTGAGAAAATTGCCTTTGAAGTTGTTAATCAGAGGCACTGTAGCAGGCCATCCCCAAAATAAAGTTTTTATATATTTACGGTTTGAAATTTACAAAATATCCTCATGCAACATTAGGATACTTAATATCCTAATGATTTTTGGCATAAAAGAAAAATCGATAATTTTGACCCAGACAATGTTTTTTTGGCTTTTACTAAAAATGTTCCCGTGCTACTTAAGACTGGTTTTGTGATCCAGGGTCACATATATATATAGAACATCCAGGATGTCTACTGTGTATATCAGTAAGAGACAGCTTTAGCTTTAATTCTGAGATAACACACAAAGCAATGCAAATACAGGAAGATCTACTTCCCTACAGCGAGTTCATTACTTCTTATTTGTTTACTATGAAAGGCGTTGCGACTTGCGAGAGAAAAAAAACATATTCTAAAAGGTTCTGTTATTAGTGTATAAAACCTGGTACTTTCCAGACACCTGCCGCACAGGGCACTTCTCCAACACTACTTTGCCAAACAAACATAACCACAGAAACTAAAGAGGCCCGTCCCCCCTTTCCCGTAACTGACACAGACCATATGGAATGGATGTTGTACTTTATAGAAGCTTTAAGAACAAAATAGAAATCAGTCGATTACCTAATGAAGTGATGTCAACTCTGTCTGCATTTGCTACTGTGATCAACAAGACACTAAAAACATGATGCAAACTATTTGTATTGTCGACACTTGAAAATAATACTCATTAAAAGAACACAAAAGGAGCAAAATTATGCAGTGAATCCGTTAATATTCACGGATATTCAGTGTATGCTGCACTATTTGGCTGCTCTTCTTTCTTATTCATTTCAAAATATTTTAGAATATTCTGTTTTATTAAATAAAACTTTATAATAATATTTTCGTTAATGCATAAATAGGCAGGTTGATAGTCACACATTAACTGTGGCAACCAAACTCATTTAAGCCTTTAAAAAGGTTTTTAAGATCATGAGTTTAAATATGGGCAGTGTATGCATGGATGCCCAATATGAGTCACAGGGGAATGTACTTAAAATAATAATCTCATCATTTCCTTTAAAACATATTAATATTACAAATGGGCGTGCCGCAAACAGAGCATGTAAACCAACAATAACAAAACTACAAGCTGCTCTCTATGAACCCTAGATAAATGGCTTTAACATACTGTATAGTGTCATGTTGTAATCTATAGCACAAGACCATTTAAAAAGAAATTAGTAAGTGATGTTTTAATTGCATAAACAAATGCAATACATAAACAGTAAACATAAGATCTTTAACAGCTGCTTTAAAGCAAATATTGCCTCTGCATGGCAGAGTGGTATAGTAAAGGTTGACAGGGTGGCAGTTTAAATATGAATGCATTAGACTTGGCATAACAGACTGACTCGCAAGACAGCTACAAAGCTGTACGTTATACAAGGTTTTGTTTGAAGATAGAGGAACATAGATGAGACTCTACAATAGACTCGTCTACATGTACACAATGTCTGACTTTTATTAATAAACATAGGACACACAATTGCATTGCTGATGCCTAAATATGTGACAAGACAAACAAGCTACAAACCATATTGGATCATATCTTTTAGACTGTAAACATAGTGAAGAGAGTTTAGCACGCATGGGGTTTTGAAGTCACATTGGCTTTCAGTCAAATGTTTCATTCTGTAGCTGTCTGCAGGTATAAGCACCGTGACACAAATTTCCTGCAGGTACTTGTGGTTGATTATCAACATCTGTAGCCATATAAACAACATCCTGATGCAGGTGTTTTATTACAATGTTCCTTGTACAGTTGCATTTGTCATATGAACTTAGTTTTGAGATCAGATAAATTATTTAATATTTACAGGTGCCCATCTTATTTTGACTAATGAATTCTCATGCCATTTTTTAAAATACTTTTATAGAAATATCTTTGCATTTGAGCATCAGACAATAATCCTTAGAATCAACCACATGTATATTGTACAGGACAAACTAAAAGGAAACACATTACCTAACCATGGTTTTATCATAGTACTTTTTTTTAACTATGGTTACTGTAGCAAATCATGGTTAAGGTGTGATTACCATTTTTTCATTTGTAGTAAGGTACATTAATGACATTCAAAATTCAGGGTTTTATTTTACTGAATTTCCCATGACCATGGGAAGCTGTATTTATGAACTGCATTATCAATTAACGCATCTCTCACATGGAAAGTTTTTTTACTATTTTAAATCGTTGTAAATAAGTGGTTGAGTTGATGTAAGATATAAAAATACGTTGAAATTTATAACAAAAATCGAAAACTATTTTATTGTTAAACGTATTTAAAATAGTAGGTTGAAATGAAATTCTTATTGTACTTAAAAACTTAAGGCAGCAGAATTATTTTGCAGCGCAGCAACATATCTTTTTTATTGTTAGAAATATTATTAATGTATTTGTTTTTTGTTGGACAGGCTCGTGTTAAACGTATTTACATTGTTGTTTAGTGAAATCACTTTCATTAGGTGACTGTCCATCACAAACCGTCTCCACGCTGATGCGTCACTTCCTCTGGCATGTTCGCGAGGGCTGCTGTTTGTTTTTTTAGCCTGTCAGCTGACAAACTACAGTACATGTCAAAACAACACCGGCCAATTAAAAGCTAAATTACATAATCAAATCACAACAGACAGCATAATGAACAACGTTAAAACGTAGTAACTGGGACTTTAACGTAAAATAATAAGTTTTTAAGCTTAAGCATAAAAATGCGTATCATCTACACTCCAATGAAACCCAAAGTCAATATAAATAAGTTACATTCAATTAGCAAGAGAATCAAACTAACTAAATGTTTAAACCACTCCCCAAAACACCAAACTGCTTAGCTCGAAAGACATAGCGAGCTGGCTAATTTAAAAACAGTA
Source organism: Triplophysa rosa (assembly GCF_024868665.1). NCBI lineage: Eukaryota > Metazoa > Chordata > Actinopteri > Cypriniformes > Nemacheilidae > Triplophysa > Triplophysa rosa. The sequence goes on from NC_079900.1 coordinate 18,432,505, forward strand.
AATAAAGGTGCGCTTCCGGTGAACACCTCACCATTTACTGTTAGTCGGGATAAATGTGATATAACTCATCATATACAGTACTCACTGCTTGACTCTGGGTCTTTGCCATGGACGTCTATAGGCAGATGTGTCAGTAATGTTGTCATTACAGAGCTGTAGTAGATGGCCGTTGCTGCCTCGCTCCTGCCAGCTCTGACGTCACACAACAACAACCGCTCATGCAGTGTTTTGATGGCGCGTGCAGTACATACTATTGACAGCAGAGGGCTGTACAGCACAGGGAATCAAGTGTGATTCAAATACATAGGCACCATTTAATTTATTTTCTTCACTTTCTATCTTTCTCTTTTTAAATTGCTAGTTAAAGTGAAACAAGTTTTGATATCCACAAAAAGGGTTTACAACCATTCCAGGGGACTAAAATGTGGTGAGGTCCACATTCACCCTAATTACCAATCGAGGCAATAAGCCCGCTCAAGTTTTGACAATGGAATGAACACAAAGACGTTGTGTTGGTACACGACTTCAATTAATTTATTTGAACAAAAAGAACAAAATGCACACCTGACCAAGGCGACAAAACAACATATAACAGAAAATCTCAGTTTACGCCAAAAGAAACAAATGACAGATACGCTGTAGCCAGCACGCAGTTAGATAGACTAGGTTGGTATCTAGGCGTATACAAAACGACCACCCTTGGCCATGGTTAGTACAAACCAAAAATTCAAATGACAGCACACACATAATATAATCAGGCACGTGGAAAGGGGGGGGCTTGAGCCCAGGCCCATTTTCTTCCTCGAGAGAAAGTGCCCTTTTTCTGGGATTTTTTATAAATGGATATATGAATGTGAATATGAATATGAATAATATGAATATCTGTTTGCGCACGGCTTTCCTTGTCAAACAATTAGAAAATGTCAGTTCAGGTAGGCAAATGTTGAGAGTTCCGATGCCTTTCTCCCATCCACGCAAGCACGCAGACGCTCAGCCGCACATAGCGCGCACGCGCAGCACAGCTGTGTGTGTAGCACGTTTGGCACATCAGGCAGAGAGCCGCAGAAGTGAAGACCTCCCTCCTTTACAGTAGCGTTTGTCTTGGTGTGGAGGTGATGAACAGACTAGCTTACATGTGCTTTCGAATTCACACCTAATTATCCAAAAGACAAACTGCAAATATTGTTTTGCTAACATCCATCACTTATGAGCTAATGAGTAAGCTAAAGTTTCGCTAAGGCAGTATTGGCATACATGCTAACTTGATGGAGAAACGACAGCTGAACACAGTCAATTAATAACGTCATCAGAATCGCCTCATTGATATGTAAACCAGGCATTAAGTAATTAAAATGTGCTAACTTGCATACATTTGTCAGGCAATTAAGATGAATAGGATAAACAAAACAACTAAAGCATACCACCAGTTATTAGTTAATATAACTTACATCAAGAGTCTTTTCCCTTGAAATGTTATGTTTAAATATGCAGATATATATGCAGCTTGTTTTGGGTTAATTTGGAAGAAATCTACAGAAGCAAACAGACAAGGGTATAGAGGGCTTAAAACAAACACCTTAATGTGTATTTTGGATATTTCCTTTCCATTAGAGCAAAAGTAGACATGAAAGCAAAATAGACCAACATCTCAAACTTGAACAGTACATTAAGTGTCCTGCCTTAAACAATAACTTGATAAGTTTGATGTCAGACTCCTCATCTAATGACTATCCATTTTATATGTTGTGTATGCACTGATAGATCTAAACAGCCCTCCCTCAAATGTGAAACAAAGTTCTTGTCACCATTAGTGTGTGTGTGCGCGTGCGTGGTACAGTAAGTGTAATTATAGCAACAATAATAGTATTAATAATAATTAGTTAAGCAGCTGTATTTTTATATTTTGTCAATCATCTTTTGCAGTGTGTTTTAATTATTTTTGCAGGTTTTTGTCCTGTAAAATAACAAATTAGCACCTACTGCCTTTTTCTGTTTAGTGTGAAGTTCATTGTTGGTGTCCCAATAACACCAAAATAATTAAGTTTATTGGCTTGTGCAAAATAAATTATATTATATATATAACTTATTAGTGAAAATATGTCATTTTCCTTTGTGCAGTCATTTATCCTAACTATATACTTGAAACTTTAGCATAGAAAACATACACATTGTGGCTTAATTTCCTTTGTTGTTGCCTGTTCTAAGAACAGTGTTCTTGTGATAAAATTTGTGAATTCTACAGAAGACCATTGTTGGAACATGAAACAATTGGGTGAGTGTGAGGGATTTATATAAATAGTTATTTTAATATATTTAACATTTTGTTTGGAAAAAATTAAAACAAATATGAGAAGTGCCCTTTTTTCCACTTGAGCCCATGCCCCTCAAAATGTCTGTGCACGTCCCTGAATATAATCATCACCTATCAATCCACTATTTGTGTCTTCACTGCAATACACTACCCTCTAGTGGCCAAGGGGACGATTAACCTGTTAATGGCGGCTACAGCCAAAAAACAAACAAAATAAAGTATAACAATGATACAGAGAATACTACGAAACCGTAATCAAACAAAATTCAAATACTGGACAACAGAATCTACCATATTTAAGAAATGGTAAAAACAGTGGTCAACAAAAAAAACTTTGATGGCTCTTTACAATTCTTTAATTCTAGGACTATCATGTCACCAAGCAGCAGCTGCAGAACGACACATTTCACCCATTATGGGAAACCTCATATAGCGAGGAGAACAGATCGATAACTGGAACTATCGTATCACCAAACAGCAGCTGCAGAACGCAGGTCGCCCGAATCTCGGGAACCTCAAGTATAGAGGAGAATAAATAAGAATTGTACTGGTGTATTAGTCACACACCCTATCACAGAGCCACAGCTGACATGCGGAATTAGTTATGGAACCATTATCGTCCTCACAGACCGACACTAGATGGGCGAGCAACTGGTAAATGGCACACAGAGTTAACTGGTCCACAGCATTTGTCTCCGAGCATCCAACACAGAAAAGATAATTAAACAAAAAGAAAAGAAAAATGCAAAACTCCGTGAAGAGAGCCTCTCGCGAGTGTCATGCTAGACAGCCATGTGCGCACTCCCTACCACGCCATGCCGTCCGCCATTTTTTCCCATTTCAAGCGGAACTTACGTAGGACGCACTTTGAGGTAACGTCACCCCATTAGACAAGGGCTGAGTCCAACCCACTACATACACCCCCACCAAAGCTTTCACCGTCCCGGTGAATACTCATTTACTCCTCCTACTGCCATGATCTAAAATGTAATAAGGTGAGAACTCACCGTAGCATCACTAGAACCCGAACCCTGAGGAAGTCGAAAAGGGTTAGAGTGAAGCCCAGCTGTAGAGCGAGTTGTACGTCTCGCTGGGGCAACAATCAAATCATCTCCATCTCCTTGGTTATCAACTGGAACTGGCACATCATTATCTACATGTGTTACCAAACGTGTCTCTAATGAAGATGGATTTTGACTCCCACTCTCCCTGACATCAACTCTATGACGCCTCAACACCATTTCTAATTGCTCCAGATGCTGTTGGAAAGAAGTCGAAAAAACAACTATGTCATCAAGATATAAAAGCAACGCATGAAACCTCTGGTCACCAAATAAATATCCTTTCCATGAGGCGTTGAAATGTACTTGGTGCATTGCACAACTCAAAGGGCATTCTGGTAAACTGGAACAGCCCAAAAGTTGTGGAAAATGCCATCTTCTCCTGATCTCGTCTGGCTACTGGAACCTGGTTATAACCACTAGCTAGATCTAAAGTGCTAAATAACCTAGCTCCTCCCAAAGCATCTAAGGATTCCTCGATCCGCGGAAGAGGAAAGGCATCTTTCCGAGTTCTTGAATTCAATACTCGATAATCTACTAGGGCTGGGTAAAAAATATTGATTCTTTGATTTAAATCGATCTTCAATTTAATGAAACAATATCGATTCGGGAAATCCTGAATCGATTCTTAATGCGTGTGCTTTAGTTCAAGGATATCTGTATTTTGCCTATCTTCCTGAAGATGTCGCAATCACTCATGCTGATACATTTAAAACAAAACATATTCAAATAAAAAGTGGGAGAGGGGGACGGATCATGGCGGAAGCTCACGGAAGAACCCCAGCACAATGAACCCCAGCGCCGGCTAAATTAAAGTCTGATGTGTGGAAGCACTTTATGTTTAAAGGCAATGAGGACAAAGGTGAGGTCGACAAAACAACTGTCGTTTGAAAGTTGTGCCCGCAAGAGCTACGATTTTGCAACAAACCTACGAAACCACCTGTCGAGGTGTCACCCTGAAGCGATATCTGGTTCATGCGATTCTGCACAGCAACGGCTAGACGTTGCTCTTGCCTGCAAATTACAGTCAGATTCACCTCACTCTAAGTAAATAACTGACGCTACAGTAATGCTGATTTGCAAGGATTTACGCTCATACCCGATAGTTGAGAACGAGGGCTTTCACAATCTTATCAATTTTGATAGTTTTGGAGCCGAGATACGCAATGGTGACACGCAAGGAGAGTTTCAGTTACCAGCATATATACTTAAATGTGGATTCCATGCCTGCAAAACTAGCATTTTAATCTAAGTACTGATAACTAATCGATATTGAATCGAATCGAATCGAAATTGAATCGAATCGAACCGAAACCACACAAATAAGAATATTCGAAACCACAATTATTTCTGTGCTTTCCTGCTTAAATTAGGCCTAACATTAAAGGAGCCATGAATTAAAACCACAATTGTAACCCGAGATTTTGTTGTATAAGAGGAAATCGTATTCAAGCAAACATCCTGTAAGTGTCAGAACTGAAAACGCCCTTGTAACTGAAATTACAACCGTTATGGACACCAGGCTCAGTGAATATGTCATATTATAATATGACAATTGGTATATGCCAATTGATGATGCTCTAAGCTATGAGTGAAACGAACCAACCCCCTTGTCTCTACGATGTTCTGATGAAGAGATATAGGTTTTGCTAGGCTAACCTGTTTGTTTGCTATGGCTTAACATCTGCCATTTGATGATACTCTAAGCTATGAGTGAAACGAACCAACCCCCGTGTCTCTACGATGTTCTGATGCAGAGATATAGGTGTTGCTAAATAGTGGCTAGGCAAACCTGTTTGGTTGCTATGGGCGTGGCTTGGCATCTGCAATTGATAATACTCTAAGCTATGAGTGAAAAAAACCAACCCCCGTGTCTCTATGATGTTCTGATGCAGAGATATAGGTGTAGCTAAATGGTTGCTAGGCTAACCTGTTTGGTTGCTATGGGCGTGGCTTGGCATCTGCACTTGATAATACTCTAAGCTATGAGTGAAACAAACCAACCCCGTGTCTCTATGATGTTCTGATGCAGAGATATAGGTTTTGCTAGGCTAACCTGTTTGGTTGCTATGGGCATGGCTTAACATCTGCCATTTGATGATACTCTAAGCTATGAGTGAAACGAACCAACCCCCGTGTCTCTACGATGTTCTGATGCAGAGATATAGGTATTGCTAAATGGTTGCTAGGCAAACCTGTTTGGTTGCTATGGGCGTGGCTTGGCAACTGCAATTGATAATACTCTAACCTATGAGTGAAACGAACCAACACCCGTGTCTCTATGATGTTCTGATGCAGCAATATACATATTGCTAATCGGTTGATAGGCTAACATGTTTGGTTGCTATGGTCGTGGCTTGGCCATCTGCACTTGATAATACTCTAAGCTATGAGTGAAAAAACCAACTCCCGTGTCTCTACGATGTTCTTATGCAGAGATATAGGTTTTGCTAAACGGTTGCTAGGCTAACCTGTTTGGTTGCTATGCTAACCTGTTTGGTTGCTATGGGGGTGGTTTAGCATCTGCCAATTGATAATGCTCCAAGCCACAAGTAAAACGAACCAACCCCCATGTCTTTATGATGTTCTGATGCAGAGATATAGGTTTTGCTAAACGGTTGCTAGGCTAACCTGTTTGGTTGCTATGGGCGTGGCTTGGTATATTCCAAGGTTTTTATTTAGTACAGTTGCTAAACTAACAAATAAACAGACTTCACCTGACCTGGGCATTCCGCCGCACCTTGGTAGCAATGATTTCATGAATTTTTTTACAGAGAAAATCGAAAACATACGAGACAAAATAGTAAAAACTCAACCTCCAAGTCTGTCCTATAAATTAGTACCAACCATCGCCCCAAAAGAAAGGCTACAGTGTTTTTCACCTATAAAACAGGAAGATTTAATTAAACTTATTGCAACATCTAAACCTACAACTTGCTTATTAGATCCCATACCAACTAAATTATTAAAAGAGTTATTACCGGTTGCAATTGAGCCCATTTATAACATTATCAACTCGTCAATTAATCTAGGCCATGTCCCAGGAGCCTTTAAACTGGCCGTCATTAAGCCTCTTATCAAGAAACCAAATTTAGACCCCAATGAACTAGGAAACTACAGACCGATTTCAAATCTCCCTTTCCTGTCTAAAATACTAGATAAAGTAGTGTCCACTCAGTTGTGCTCTTTCTTACAAAATAATGACATACACGAAAAATTCCAGTCAGGCTTTAGACCGCATCATAGTACTGAAACTGCGCTCGTTAAAATTACAAACGACCTGCTTATAGCATCAGATAAAGGTAACATCTCACTCCTAGTCCTGCTTGACCTTAGTTCTGCGTTTGATACTGTAGACCATAAAATACTTCTAGATCGCTTACACAATTATACCGGTATTCAGGGACAGGCACTACAATGGTTCAGATCTTACTTATCGGACAGACATCAATTTGTCCATTTAAATGGGGACTCATCAAATCTAACGCAAGTAAATTATAGATTACCTCAGGGATCGGTTTTAGGACCCTTGCTATTCTCCATATGCATGCTGCCCCTTGGAAACATTATTAGAAAACATGGAATTAGCTTCCACTGTTATGCAGATGATACTCAGCTATATATCTCATCAAGACCAGATGATTCCTTCCAACTATCCAAATTGGCAGAGTGCATCGACGATATAAAGCATTGGATGACTTGTAATTTCCTTCTTTTAAATTCTAATAAAACAGAAATATTACTTATCGGACCAAAGACACGTGAGCAGAATATTTCGGATTATGACCTGCAAATTGAAGGCTGCACTGTTACTCCAACAAATACAGTTAAAGACCTTGGCGTTATATTAGACAGCAACCTGTCATTTAAAAATCACATCTCAAATGTCACAAAAACAGCCTTCTTCCACCTTAGAAATGTTGCCAAATTGCGAAATATTTTATGTGTGGCTGATGCAGAGAAGCTCATTCATGCATTTGTGACCTCAAGACTTGATTACTGTAATGCACTGCTTAGTGGTTGTCCTGCATCATCAATAAACAAACTACAGTTAGTTCAGAATGCAGCTGCCAGAGTTCTAACCAGGTCCAGAAAATACGATCACATAACCCCAATGTTATCAACCCTTCACTGGTTACCCATTAAGTATCGTATTGACTTTAAAGTTCTTTTAATTACTTATAAAGCCTTAAACGGTTTAGCCCCTACCTACATAACAGAGCTTCTACCACACTACAACCCATCACGCTCTCTAAGATCTCAAAACTCCAGACTTTTGATAACACCTAGAATAACTAAATCCACCAAAGGGGGTAGAGCTTTCTCATACGTAGCACCTAAACTCTGGAATAGCCTCCCCGATACTATTCGAGGGTCAGACACACTCTCCCAATTTAAATCTAGATTAAAGACACATCTTTTCAGCCAAGCATTCACTAATACATAGCTAATGAACAGCAGCTACGCTAATTATTCTCTTTCTGTTTCTGCCCTCGCCTCGGGATGCCCATCCCGAGGTAGGGAGAGATTCCGCCAGGCCCAGATGAACGTCATATGCCCATCCACAACTAGAGATTACGCCAGCTACATCGGAAAATCCCGTGCCATCCTCCTGCGAGAGCCTGCGGACTGACTGACCATCCAGCTCCATCCAAGGCAATTCCATCACCACCCAAGAAAAAGGCGACCATCTGGCCGGCCCAGCTCAGACAATTCCATCCCCAACCGAGAGCAAAGACGGACTACCTGTCACATAAATGCTAAATTTACAATACTTGGTATTTAATGCTAAACTTACATCACACGACAGCAGTTTGAAGTTATGGCTGCACTCAGTGACTTTGATTGGAGGTAGCTGGGTGGGTGTTGTAGGGAGTGGGGGGGCTTGTTGGTTGTGGTTCGGGGCGTTTCATTTGTTGGGACTGTGTGGGTCTGGTCTGGTTGGTCTTGTTTTGTGGTCGATGTCGGACAACAGAGGAATAAAGTTAATTATGCCATTACTACTTTTCCCTGGTTGTTCCTCTGTTGTCTGTTGTTGATCGCGGAATGGGACCGGGTTGGACCTGCACGGTTTCGGCGGGTGGGGCTTCCTGGGTCGCGGCTCGTGGGCTCTCCCTGTTCTTCGTGGACGTTGCTCGGTGGCTTTGGTCGGGGTCACTGAGTGCAGCTATGACACGTCAGAGGAGATCTGGCCCTCCCGGCTGAGCCTGGTTTCTCCCGAGGTTTTTTTTTTCTCCATTATTCATCATTGGAGTTTGGGTTCCTCGCCACAGCAGAGCAGTGCAGTGTTGGCTTGCTCACCGGGAGACTGCATTTATTTATTCATTTATTTATTAGATATTATTTATTATAATGATCTTGCTTGGTCTATAAACACCATGCACTGTGCTGTGTTTTACCTTTCTGTGTTTTTCTTATTTCCTCCTGTAAAGCTGCTTTGGAACAATGCACATTGTGAAAAGTGCTATATAAATAAAATTGAATTGAATTGAATTGAATTGATGATGCTCTAAGCTATGAGTGAAACGAACCAACTCCCGTGTCTCTATGATGTTCTGTTGCAGAAATATAAGTTTTGCTAAATGGTTGCTAGGCTAACCTGTTTGGTTGCTATGGGCGTGGCTTAGCATCTGCCATTTGATGATACTCTAAGCCAGGGGTGTCCAAAGCCAGTCCTGGAGGGCCGGTGTCCTGCAAAGTTTAGCTTCAACATTAATCAAACACACCTGAACAGCTAATCAAGGTCTCACAAAGCAGACTAGAAACTTCCAAACAGGTGTGTTGAGCCAAGTTGGAGCTAAACTCTGCAGGACAGTGGCCCTCCAGGACCGACATTGGACACCCCTGCTCTAAGCTATGAGTGAAACTAACCAACCCCGTGTCTCTACGATGTTCTGATGCAGAGATATAGGTATTGCTAAACGGTTGCTAGGCTAACCTGTTTGGTTGCTATGGGCGTGGCTTAGCAGAAGCCAATTGATTCTGCTTCAAGTACCAAGTGAAACAAACCAACCCCCATGTCTCTACGATGTTCTGATGCAGAGTTATAGGTCTTGTTAAATGGTTGCTAAATTAACATGTTTTGTTGCTATTGGCGTGGCTTCGTAGCTTAATGAAGTTTCAGGGATACTGATTGGTTGCCTGAGTCAAGTGAGCCCACCCCCTTGTCTTTACGACACTGAATTGCAAAGATATCCATCTGGACTTTTTGTAATGGGAGTCTATGGGAGTGGTTGCTAGGTTGCTGTAAATGGTTGCTATGGGTGTGGCTTAATAGCTTCATGATGATCCTGTTACACTGATTGGTTGCCTGAGTCAAATGAGCCCATCCCCTTGTCTCTACGATACTGTGTTGCAAAGATATCCATATGGACTTTTTATAATGGGAGTCTATGGGAGCGGTTGCTAGGTTGCTGTAAATGGTTGCTATGGGCGTGGCTTCGTAGCTTAAGGAAGTTCCTGGGATACTGATTGGTTGCCTGAGTAAAATGAGCCTACCCCCTTGCCTCTAAGTGGTTGTACTGCGAAGTTATTCAACATGGGACAGTTATGACGCCTTATATGGGCATGTTTCCTGTCCCATTATAAGTCAATGGGGAATTTTGGGGGGCTCTTACGCCCCAGGGGTGCAACTTACACCCCATTGTGAGGTACGTTCTTACAGAGCCTGCCAGCTTCTTCAAACGTGGTAACTCGCATTGAGTTATGAGCCGTCAAAGTTTGTCGCAATGTTAAGTCTATGGGAAATTAGGTGGATTTGAGAGTCCGGTTTTCGAAAACCAGAACCCGGATCAGTTAGAAAAGATATAGCAACTCAAGTCAGACCAGTTTGAAGGTTTGTGGAAAGTTTGGTGGATGTAGCTTGAAAGCTCTAGGAGGAGTAGCAGTCAGAAATTTGGGGGATCAGAAGCAGGGCCGGATTATCCAATGGGCATTATGGGCACAGGCCCAGGGGCCCATGCGCGCTTGGGGCCCAGGCAAGGGTAAGAAAATTTCACATAACAGCGTTTACGCCAAATTCATTTGTGTGCGCACATTGAGGTGCACACACAAAACATTGTTTCTGAATTAGAAAATCTGTCTTTTGATTTAGTCACTTTTACGAGCCATCTAGCGGCTTTTGTTCAGAAGAAGCACATAGCGACAAATCTAATGACTTCTTGGATAAAACTTAGCTTTCATTCAGTGCGAAAATGTCGCCAGTGCTGCCCCACGAGCGCGAGGTCTCTCTTTCCCGGCGCAGGGATCCCTTCTCTCGGCGTCACTCTGTACAGTGAGTGGCAGGAAGAAGCACCACCGTACGACAGGTGACTCGTGAATAAAATGAGTACAAAACAGCGTTTCCAACAACCTGTCACTGTTATCGACTGTTTGGATATATAAACATGAACAAATTTCATCCGTAAATATGCACATGGTTACCATGAGGCTGTGTGAAAGATCATATAACATTAGCCGAAATCACCGCTTTTTATTGTGAGTTGGATGATGTCGCGTCATGAACGGACAACAGAAACTGAAAACACAGTATGTCAATGAGAACGGATTTATTGTTGTAAACATGAGTTGATATACCCTCGCGGGCTGTCTTAAATCTTAAAAGGTAAGCGTTTTTTACATTTATTTGGTGGTGCTTCCTTGCCAATTATGAATTATTTTATATTGATATAATGTTGATCAGTAACTGCCCTACTTTACCAATATTAAGCCTTCATTATTAGATAATCCACAGTGCTTTTACATACATTGCAAAATGTTGACATACGCACACTGATGTCGTAATATATAGGCTAAAGAATTATACTTATAATACTTGTTAATGCCGTTTACTGTAACACATTACATCTTAAATAAGAACGTGAGTCGCAAGGTGCTTGTTATACAAATAAAGTTTAACAAATAGACAAATTACTCTTGAAGTACAATCATTGACAAAGACTGCCCATTTATTCTTAGAAAAATAAAGAAGAAAATATTTGAAAATTGCACTTAAGAATATTCTTAAAAACCTTCTGTAATTTATCTTAAGAAAGTTCTTATATTTTCTCTTAAGAACAGGTTTGCATGTCCTGCATGTTTGTGTGTGAATTATGGAAGAATCTGATAGAACTGATTCGGTAGAGGTGTGGTAGTGTGTGCTGCTTGCATATGCCAGTGAGTTACAGTATGCTGGGAAATGTCTTAATATTGTTGTTGCTGGTCCAGAAAAGCATTGTTGCAATCATGAGGTGTAAATCCTGTATGATGGAGGATGTGTACAGGTGTTGATATAGTCCTTCAGGTTGTGATCATAGTTTGTAACGTGTCAATCCTGTAAAAGATAGAGGTGTTTATACGCATGGTAGGCTAATTAAAAACTTTATTGTGTGCATGTGTATGTGGGGGGGTCCATAAAACACTTGTGCCCAGGGGCCTCTGAATTCTTAATCCGGGCCTGATCAGAAGAATAATAATAAGCTTAGATACAAGATCAGTATGTTGACTCTGTCAAGCCAACATAATAAACAAGCCCAGTTCAGGACACCTTCAATCTAAGATGCAATTAAACATGATTGGAACACAAGATGCACACAATATTTAACATGGCTGAAGCATGACGCATGGTTTAAATAAGCCTAGTTTATGAAAATCGTATTTAAATTACTTCACGAACTTTTGAAGGTTAAAGGTCTTTGCACATACAGTCCGAAATTTTCGTATGCGTTTTTTCGTATTTGGCGCTTGTTTGTACGGAGTCTGGATTGTGAAAACGCATCTCAAAATGCTTGCTACGGATGCGAAAAACGCAGAAAATCGAACCCCGTCCGATTCTTTTCATGACGGACGAAAATATCGCAGGCAGTGTGTAAATGTGATTGACAAAACGTGAGGTCGTATTTATTTTTTAACCTGCGGAAATCTTGGACGCAAATTTCGGACTCAATGTGCAATGACTTTAAGACCCCCCAAAACACACCAAGAGCTCCAATCCGCCATTTTTTGGTGGTAAAATATGAATAATATAATTTAGATTAAAAGAAGACTGCATCTTTACCCAAAATGATCACCATGTATCAGCAGTTCATAATAGTTTCATGTTAAGTGCACCAAAAATGTGCAAATTCTATTTTGGTGAAGGACACTGCATACTATTTACAACTGACAGCAAAGAGTGTAACAGAAATTTGAATATTTGAATATTATTTATCCTACCTAGGCCATGTCCACCCAGCAGTTCCTCTACTGTCCATCAAGGAGCAGATGGCCACAGTTTGAAAAGTATTGCACTGCTAGGTGCTTTTTTATATACAACCAACATTTCTCCACTTCTTGGGATATACAAATCCCACGAGAAAAAATAAACAACACTCTGTCAATAACATTTGTAGGAAAAACAATTAAAGCAGTGCACGGATGTACAGCTTATGTACAGATGTCTATCGTCCATACCATTTAAACGGAAATATCCTCTACTGAGTATGAGCTTAATCATTGGACAGGTCTCCATTCAGCTCTACATCTCTGGTGAAGGTGGGGACAGGGCCTGTGGGAGTGTCCGTGAGAGTGCAGTAATCCTGCTTGAAGCACACAGATGTGGGAGTAATAATGACTGGTGCTTCAGACGGCTCACCATTCCCAAGGCTCTCAAGACTCTTGAGACTAGAAGCTTTCAAGGAGAGTTCATCTTCGGTGAAGCATGCTGTGTTTAGGCTCTGCATGAGGTTGTCCACTTCATCAGGCAATGCTTCACAGAACAAAGAAAAATCCTCACACGGGATACTTGTCTCGCTGCACGTATCGAACGTTTGGCATGGGGCCCAGAGCTCAGTTGAGGGACCCACATAAGGTGTATGGCATTGCTCCGGGGGATACACGTTTGACTTCCCTGCCTGATCCTGCAACATTGTTATGACCTCTGCGATCTTGTCAATTGTTGAACATTCTTCTGGAACATGAACATCTTGCAAAGGACTTTTTGCCAAAACCCATCCCTTAGGGAAAACAACAGGTTATATTTTGAATCCAAATAATACTGATAAGAAGACTAGGGCCTTGTTTTTGTTTTTTTAACCGGACAATAAATATGTCAAAAAATACTATATTGCTATATTGTATAAAATGCTATATTTTTGTTATTTTCTTTCATTATTATCTTACCTGAAAATTGCCTTGGTAATGTGTGTACAAGGGCTGAAAGTATGTTGCTGGTGTTGGCACCCACACAATTTCTTTTATCTTCATTCTATAAATAAAAAAATATGTTTGTGGGTTTATTCAAGTTCTCTTCCATATATCAACCCCCATCAATAAAAAACATTTACCTTGCAGCAGGAACAGATAAAAGCAGAATAATAAGCCCGAGCATCACAAATGTTCCAACAGCAATCATGCCGTTGATTTGTCTTATCGTTGACTGGTTGGGTTTATCTTGAAAAATACAGAAACAGAATCAAATAAGCAGCGATTCAATCTTACAAAGACTTCTGAGACAGATATTAGAACTCATCGAATCTACTGTATATACTACACTATATTATTTACCTCTATGTTTTGTCGTCCATTTAGTCGCAACGCTCCATTCACTCCATTTTCCATTATACGTATTACTTTCCATTATCCTAGTCCGTACCATAGCAGTGTACTTAGACTCAGGTTCAAAACGTGTTTCATCAATCTCAATTGTTTTATTATCTGGGTGAACACTGGTCTGCTTGAAAAAATAACATTAAAATGAAGTCATTCAGAGAAGACAAGTCAATAAAAAAAACAGACAGATGGTGATAAATGTGTTTCTTTGATGTGGCTGTGACAGAGGAAGTTCTCTTAGAAAGTGAAAGTGACCTATTAGTCAGATATGGTGACCCATACCCATCCAGAGAGTACTGTAGTGAACACACGCACAGCAAGTGGTGAACACACGTACACCCGGAGCAGTGGGCAGCTATCACTGCAGCGCCCAGGGAGCAAGTAGGGGTAAGGTGCCTTGCTCAAGGGCACATCAGTCGTTACCTGCCGGCCCTGGGAATCGAACCGGCAACCTTCTGGTCACGAGTCCGACTCTCTAACCATTAGGCCACGACGAAAGAATGAGTTTGTTCTTTAAATGACATTTACACCTCCAGAAAAATCTTACATTGCCATGATGCCCATCCTTGTAGTACAGGAAGTTATATATAAACAGAAGAGCTTTTTGGTATGTGTGATTTTCATATCCATTTTCCCAACTGAAATGATGGATTCCATTTATATACTGTAATGTCAGATTATATGGGGCATTTGGTTTAACTAAGAGAAGAGAGAGACGTTATAAAAGTTCATGTAGATGACATGCGACAAATAAAATGGTTCTGTAAAACATATTGGTAAAAGCAGACATATTGCAAATATGCACCTGTTCTAAAAATGTACTTACTACTTTTAGCTGGAATGAAAGAAGAATCCAACAAATATGAATCATTCTGGCTATTTTCCGAATGGTAAAGTTTAACAGTAAAATTTTCCCAATCCGTGAATGTATCTCCTCTATCTAAAACACAGCGGTAAACTTCATGTTCTATCTGAAGTGGGCATGTAAATATCCTGTTGAAAAGAAACACATTTAGCATTCAGTCTTTGCATCATTGCACTGCATGAAAGCCGCTGTGAATTACTGAATCAGTGTGTTTACTGGTTTTCATCGTTCAGCAAATTCAGCCAGTATGATATGTTTTTATTTCCGGAGGATGTGACTGGTAGTTGGATAGAGCAGGTGATTGTATGCCAGTAATCTGTATCACAGGTATGCTGAATTGTGAAAGCTGAAATACAAAACCAGATAAACGGTTATCTTTGGAAATGCAAGTGTAAAATAGATGTATTGTATTAATTGTGCGGAATCAACAAATATCACTTACCATGTGAATCGGCTTTAGATTGCAGTGAGAACGTCCAGAAAATCCAAAGAATTCCAGTGCGGATCATTGTTCTGGTTCTGTACAGCCTGATACAACAGTCTCTCAATAGTCTCTCAGGTTCTCTTAGTGACTATACATTAACACAACTAAGCCTGAAACTGACTAACTATCATGGTAACAATTAATGACAAGATCTTTTATTAAATCTAAAACTTAACAGGATATCTCTAGATTAAGAATATATTTGTATCTTTTATCTGAATCTTCTAATCTTCTTTTTTAGATAAATGAATGAGTTTAAACCTTAAAGTTTGATTTACACCAGATAGACAGTCTTGTGCCAACTTACCAAGCTTATTCTGAAGTGTTAGAGAAATATGACATTATCTTGAAAGGTGACGTCTGAGTCAGTGATGAGCATTACACAGAAACCAAGCCGGCTTTATATACACGGCAGTTCCTGTTTACGTAGGAGATCTTAACCTCGAAGTTATCTAAAATCTCTGATCAGTTAAGGTGGCATCACACAGTTCTTAGGTTCACCAACATCACATATGAAATAGCATAACTTTTCAAAAATATTAACACTAATGCAGCAAAAAGCGATGAAAGGTTCACGTATAACTACAGCAATATGTCAAAGCTGTTCACGTCATGAAAATCAACATGAAATTTGACAGTTAACTTCATTTTGTACTTTTTTATGATACCAACAGAACAATCAAACATAAGTTAAGTTTTAAACCAGAAATTATACTTTTCATTAACCATTCCATCAAAGGTTTATTCTTTGAATGGCGTCAGTGACAGACTGTTAAAAGTTTCACACACTCAGTGTGTTCCATTGGTGGTTTCATACGTCACTAAATCAGGTGTGTGAACTTTTTTCTCATAAGATTCAGTTTCAGAGGTTGGATTTCAATGTACATGTATACATTTATATTATTGACAAAATCAAGTAAAGTGAAAACCTGAATAAGATGAGTTTACTTAGAAACCATTTGCCTTAAAAAAGTGAGGGATAATAAAGTGAAAATTCTGTCATCATTTATGTACAGTCTTGTCATTTCAAACCTGTACGAATTCCTTCTGCAGAACACAAAAAATACATATTTTGAAGAATGTTATTTTAACCACAAGTGAACAACAGCGGTACTCATTGACTTGTATTGGTTTTGGTCCATACACTAGAAGTGAAGGGGTACCAGCATTGTTCAGTTACTAACATTCTTCAGAATATCTACTTTTGTGTTCTGCAGAAGAAAGAAAGTCATACAGGTTTGAAATGAGGGTGAGTAAATGATGACAGAATTTTTATTTTTGGGCAATTATCCCTTAAAGTAATGTGTATTGACAACTTGAGTGAAAAAATGTCCAGCTCACGCAAACATACAGTGGCAAGAAAAAGTATGTGAACCTTTTGGAATTTCATGGTTTTCTGAATAAATTTGTCATAAAATGTGATCTGATCTTCATCTAAGTCAAGGGTATTGACAAATAAAATGTGTCTAAAATAATAACACAACATTTTTTTGATCTTTCATGTCTTTATTGAGAACAACCAAAAAAACCTCGTAGTGCTTGTGGAAAAAGTATGTGAACCCTTGAGTTAATGACCTCACAAAAGCTAATTGAAGTCAGGTTTTAGCACACCTGGAGTCTCGTTAAGATAATAAGTTTGGAGGTGTGGACTACAGCTACTTTGACTGATAAAAACCCCTCAAACTTTTGGAGTTTGCTCTGCACAGGAAGAATGGCGCTTATGTGAGCCATGCATCGCCAAAAAGAGCGGTCAGGGGATCTACGATCAAGAATTGTTGATTTACATACAGCTGGCAAGGGTTACAAAGTTATTTCAAAGACTTTAGAAATTCACCAGTCTACAGTTAGGCAAACAATCTACAAATGGAGACACTTTGGGACTGTTGCTACCAAGAAGTGGGCGCCCAGTCAAAATGACACCAAGAGCACAACGAAGACTCATCAATGAGGTAAAGAAACAACCCAGAATGACAGCCAAAGATTTGAAGGCATCATTGGAACTTGCTAACATCTCTGTTCAAGAGTCTACAATACGTAAAACACTGAACAAGCAGGGTATCCATGGCAGGACACCACGAAGGAAGCCACTGCTTACTAAAAAGAACATTTCTGCACGCCTGAAGTTTGCAAAAGAGCACATTGACACTCCACAGCGGTATTGGCAAAATGTTTTGTGGACTGAGGAAGCGAAGATTGAACTATTTGGAAAAACACACCGCACTACATCTGGGGCCTGTTTCAATAAGGAGGTTCAACCAACACCGAGTTAAAATGTGAACTCTGAGTTGATTTACTCAGAGAATCGCAACTCTGAGTTTTCGGTTTCAGAACAGGTGATTTCAATTAGTTCAATCCACTCTGAGTAAGTTCACTCTAGGTTACGCGCGTGCACCATTGATTTAAAAAGCCATCATCAATTGAGCGAAGATAGCACGATTCACCATGGCAACAGCACCAAAAAAAGCAACATGGCGGCAGAAAGCACATGAGAGTGAGGCACACTTTCCGCTCGATTTACTGATGTCCTGAAAATGACTTAAGTTTAAATGAATAAATTGATACCAATAAACAAATAAATTAATCATTAAATGAATGAAACAACAGAAATAATAAAAAAATCGTATGTTCTCACTCGCCATGAGTGCTCTAGTTACGCAAGTAAGACGTCATGGTGTATAGGACACCTGTAGGGCGTCAGACTCTCGTGCAAAGTTAGACTGATCGCCGGTTCGATTCCTGCTCTGAACAGATTTCACTTGGAATGGCTGCATGTCAAATTTACTTGTTTATTACCTTTATCGCTTCATTTCTGCATGTATGTCTGTATTTATTCATTTCTTTATTCATGCACTTTATTTATGTGTAAGGATGGATGAGATATATTTTGATATATCTAATTCACTGTAAAGAAAAACTGTACAGTTTTAATAAAAATGCACAGGGAAATGACAAAATTCCACTCGGTGCGCTCCTGAAATCAAAGTACATTCCAATGAATTAATGCAGCCTCTTCATGAATCCTCTATAAAAGCACATATGACATACAGTATAAGTCACTGAGATGGTCTCTGTGTAATCAAAATGTGTGCCATGAATGACTGTATTAATGAATGAATGGATGAGTTACACCACTTGCGCTTTAAAAGGGGGAGGAGATCGAAATAAACTCTGGGTTTACCAAAGAAAACCTGCTCCCGACCAGGTTAGGTTCACAGAGTAAGTTACTATGGTTACTGACTCTGAGTATAAGATACCTCTCCTTTAGAAACGGGCTTGAGTTACCCCGCTTTCTCAGGTTTGACATACCTCACATTCTGAAACGGAAAACCCAGAGTTTCCCTCATTTCAGGGTTAATATACTCAGAGTTTTCACTAAACCTCCTTTCTGAAACGGGCCCCAGGCATAGAAAGGGCACGGCATATCATCATGAAAACATAATACCAACTGTAAAGTATGGTGGAGGAAACATCAACAACATTTGAAACAACATTTGGGCCTGCTTTGCTGCATCAGGGCCTGGCCAGCTTGGAATCATTGAGGGGAAGATGAATTCCCAAGTATATCAGACAATTCTGCAGGATAATGTGAGAATGTCTGTACGTCAGCTGAAACTGTGTAGAAGGTGGGTGATGCAACAGGACAACGACCCAAAACACCGGACCTCAACCTAATGCTATGGATTGACTTGAAGAGGGCCACACACATGAGACGTCCAAAGAATATGACAGAGCTGAAGCAGTTCTGCCAGAAAGAATGGACTAAAATTCCTCCTCAACGATGTGCAGGTCTGATCCACAGCTACAGGAAGCGCCTGGTTGAGGTTATTGTTGCCAAGGGGGGGGTCAACCAGTTATTAATTCTAAGGGTTCACTTTTCCACTGCCTTTTTGAATGTTGAATGAGTGTGTTCAATAAAGACATGAAAGATCAGATTTTTTTGTTATTATTTTTAGACCCATTATGTTTGTCAACACCCTTGACTTGGATGAAGATCAGATCATATTTTATGACAAATTTATTCAGAAAACAATGAAATTCCGAAAGGTTCACATACTTTTTCTTGCCACTGTATAAAGTGTATCTAGAGAGAGAAAGAAAATTATCCTATTGATTTTCATTTTATAGAATAAGAATAGTAAATAGTACAAAAGTATAAAAATAGGTTAAACTCTTAAGGGTGCAATGTGTAATATTAAGAAGAATCTATTGACAGAAATGCAATATAACATGCATAACTATTGCTTCAGAGGTGTATAAAGACCTTACATAATGAAGCGTTGTGTTTTTATTATCTTAGAATGAGCTATTTCTATCTACATACACCACAGGTCCCCTTACATGGAATATGCCATGTTGTTTCTACAGTAGCCCTAAACAGACAAACTGCTTTACAAGAGCGCATGTCGTAAACATGTTATCTCCTTCGGCAAAGAAGCGAAAACACGTCAACATCCTACTATGGGAGTCAATGGGCAAGATCTGTTTGGTTATAAGCATTCTTACAAATATCTTTCTCTGTGTCCATCAGAACAAAGAAATGCAAACACATTTGGAACAACTCAAAGGTGAGTAAATCATTTTTGGGTGAAGTTTCCCTTGAATAAACGGAGTTGTAATATAAGCCTAAAACCAATAAAAAAATAACGTCAAACTATTGGGTTTGTTAAGTGACTTTAAAGTTTGCTCTTAAACATACTATTCTAGTTCACAACATAGTCAGTAATCACATCTGAACATTGAAGATTTTACTCCCCTTACATCAACTGACTAAAATGTGCCCCTTAAACAATAAAAGTATATTGATAATCATGTCATTATATTCAAGTGATGTGTTTACAACAAGGACAATTGTATCACACAACGAAAATGAAAGAACAATTCAAGACAAAACAACAAGACATTAGGATTGCTGAGTACAGCTAATCATTTGTACAAAAGATCTGATATGTAGAATTACCCGTGGTATTATCAGGACGGTGGCATTTTATGCGTGACTCTCAGACCACCTTATCTTGTTCTGCTGTGAGCTCAAGCCACCAAAAAATGATAACAGTTGCAAAACTGTGTGCACGGGCACAATAACTGCAAGCTGATGTATAAATACATGTATTTCTCTGTCAAACAACTCTCACTTGCGTGCATTATGAATCAGTCTAACCTCATTAAATAGCCAGTACACTGAAAATGCATTTGCAGTATCCTATTTCACACACTATCAAGGACTAGAACCAGCTACTTTGCTGGTTCTGGAACATTTTTTCTCAAAAGGCTTTTGAGAATTCAGTTAAACAGAAAACAAGTACTAAACACTTTGTCAGATACTGTTTGTGATTGCAAATGCATGCTAGTGTATAGCTAAATTCATAACTGGAATAGTTTCTTTACCTTTAGGTTCATATATTTACAACTGTACAAGTTCAAGATAATGTCCCAAACTTCTAAAGAGTTGTGCGGGTGATATGAGCCCCCCCAAAAAAGATACAAAAGATACATAGAAACAAATACGTACATTTACATTTATTCATTTAGCAGATGCTTTTATCCAAAGCGACTTACAGAGAGTTTAGGGAGCAATAAGCGATATGTCATAAAGGAGCAATAATACAATAGGTGCCAATACAAAGTTACTAGTTTCAACAAAAGCTAGACCACTACCTGTTGAGAGAAAGAGGGTTAGTGTTTTTGTGTGTGTTTTTTTTCATTTGTCTGTCAAGTATTCACAGAAGAGATGGGTTTTAAGTAGTTTTTGAATGTTGTGAGAGATGTGGTTGACCGGACCGAGTTAGGAAGAATGTTCCACCATGAAGGAGTTGTGAAGGAGAATGAGCGGGAAAGCAATTTACTGCCCTTTTGAGAAGGCAATACAAGACGCCGCTGGTTTGCTGAATGCAGGGTTCTTGATGGGGTGTAGGAGGGTGTGAAAGTATGCCGGTGCAGATCCAGTGATAGTCCTGTAGTCAAGCATTAGTGACTTGAATCTGATACGGGCTTCAACCGGTAGCCAGTGGAGAGAGATGAAGATGGGTGTCACATGAGCCCTTTTGGGCTGTTGGAAGACGAGGCGTGCTACTGCGTTCTGAACCAGCTGGAGTGGTTTGATAGCCTTTGCAGGAAGACCAGCAAGGAGAGCATTGCAGTAGTCCAACCTTGAGATCACCAGGGATTACATCCAGACACGTTTGGCATACTATTTGATGGCCCTAGTATATGTGACACTTTCCTCTTTCGTCTGTATTGTTCTTTAGGATCTTGTAAAGTTTGTAAACCATTGTCCTGGAAATGACCACACAGCTGATTGTGTGTCTGCAAATTGTTTGAGCCACATACACAGTTCAAACACAAGAAGTCCAAACAATAATGTGTTTTTGTGCAAGCCTTTAGTTTTCAGTGCTGTTATCAACCTGGACAGCTGTGAAAGTCACCCACTGTTTGACATAATTCGACTGGAAGACTCCCACTCCCTCCAGTGACTCAGTATCGGTGTGTTCCTTCCCATCGAATCCCGACGGGCTAGAACAGTCTGATTCCAGAAAGCCACTGTCTATGGTGTCTAAATCCAGTCCCATCTGAGGGTAACCATCATCGGAGTGCTCATTCGAACTATAGGAGAACAGGGAGACCTGTTCAACGTTCTCCAATTCATGGTCCTGTATATGCCAATCATCACAGTCTAAAACCTGTATTCTCCCCCTGCCATCATGTAACAACGCCCCCGGCTGGCCATCAGCCATCTCAACCACTCTCTGATCGGCTTCTGTGCCGTTGTGAAAATCATCAATGCTCCGTCTGTGACTTTCACCGGACCAGTCGGCCATGAGGCCCTCCTGGCCAGACACTGTAACGGTGTCCATTGATATGTGGCCACTGGAGTGAGTGAAAACATGACTGCTGCTTCCGAGGAAGTAGAGTTTAGATGAGTTTTGACTGGCGGGATTGAACGGGTTGGAGTCTCGCTGTTGACTGTTCCTGTTGTTAGCAGGTTCCTCTGAACTTTCAGTCTGCTGCCTGTCACTAAGCACCAGTAGGGTGGCGCTCTTCTCCAGAACATCAAAGTTGTTGAAAGTTAGGACTGGTCCGACCCATTTCTGAAGAAAAAAAAAAAAGAGTAAAAATGAGTAATTATTGTTTTTATCTCATGAAAACAATCGCAAAGCTGAACAATAAGGGAAGCATGATGGCCAGTTTGACTTTGACTTTTTGTACTGTAGTCTTGAGTCATTAGATATTTAACTAAGTAATGTTTTGGATTGTATGCCAATATTAAATATTATGTTTATGAAGTTATAAATTCACATTTATTCTTTTATCTAGAGCGACTTACAACTGAAAGAACATTTAGCATATTGTCAATGAGCTAAATTCAGTCTGGAAAGCCAAGTTATAGCTATCATGGAATTACATTATATCTGTATAATTCCATGTTGTTGTTAATTAAAAATCTACTTATGATAGATGAAAATATAAATATTTTCTGAGGTTTAGGAGCATTGCATTTTCCTGTACATTTTGTAATATCAAACGTCAAAAAAACGTAGAGTTTGCAGGGTCGCCCTTATGCAAAGAAAATAAATGTTACTATATTAACAGTCAACATTAAATCATTTAATATATAAAATAATACTTTGTTAATATATTTGAGTATTACAAAATATTTAATAACATACTGCTGCTTATCATATTGAAAAATATAAGCAATAATAAATGGAAATGTATTGTTTCATATACTGCATTATATTTTCAAAATATTCTCATATATTTTTGTTAGTAAGGGTCACTAAAGTGCATGGAATGCACATACAGTATCTTCAGCTGGAACACTGCTCCACCTACAGTGCAAATGTTAAGTGCATAAGCATCACTTCCTGATGCTTAACTACAATTTTTTATTAAAAAGTAACACATTACTGTATGGGTTTAATTCATTAAAATTTAGTAAAAGATGCTAAGTTTAGTTGTCGTTTGAAGGTCTCAATAAAAGACTAGTACATGACATGTTCTAGACATGAGAAAACACTTGTCAGGTGTTACACAAAATGAAAACTGGGTATGTGATCTTACCAAAGATAAACTTCACAACTACACATAGTGAAATGATTTTTTAAGCGCTAAAAGGCGTGTATCAATATTCTGCCCTTTTCTTAGAAATCTATGTTAGATTAAGGGGTGTTGGAAAATTAAGGGTGTCATGGTGTGAGGCGTGATGGAGCAAATCACACAGTAAGAAAAATGATAAATACTCTTTTCCTATGCAATACTAATTTCCTATGCAAATATTTAGATTTTAAATAGAATTACAGTATGTCGAAATATTGAGCAACCTTTTTTAACTTGACACTTGATTAACTTGAGTGTGCGCGCACTTGCAGTTCCTAATACAGCATGTTACTGTCCCCTGCTGGAACATGTTTGCCTTCACAGTTCACAGGCCAAATAGCTGACACCATTTCCTCAGTAACAACCGCGTTAAAAAAACAAATCCTTACATCTCACTAGTTCCCAAAACGGACATATTTCACAATGCCAGCAATGCTGGAGCTATAAAAATCTCATTAGAATTACTTATGCGCTCTTTTGCACAAAAATAACTCTCAATTTTTGTTTTGTGAGTTTGCGCAAGAACTCACTTCACCCAGTGGAATATTCGCTAAATTTCCCCTTTTGTTAAAAACAACTATTTATAACTACCCACCATATCAGAGTTTGCGTTTGAACTCATAGAACTTTCCATTCGAGGGGAAAGCTGCTACTTTCGTTTTGCACGTGTCACGCGGTCTCACTCAAATGTTTCTAAGTGAGCCCCTGTTCTTTGAAGCCCCTACAGACTGACTCATTCGCTAAATGTCACATTCCCCGCTCACAAGTGAGGTAACACACGAAAGTCCCCTTACAAGGCACACAGCGAGCTGGTTGAAAGCAAAATTGAAAAGAAGCATACCTTAAAGTCTCCCTGATATGTATGGTAAAGTGGTTTGAAGTAGTCTTGGGGACTTGGGATGTGTTGCCATAAAGACATCTTTTTGACTCCCCGTCTGTATGTGAAAAAGACAAACTGTTATAGGACAGAAAGTGTAGTTTGGTGAACGCATTCAAAACAAGTGATTTTGCGTTCCCTGTCACACGTTGTTAACATGCTACAAAAATGAAAACAGCATGAGCACCGTGTTGTGCACCGAGAAGCTGCCGATGCATTTGCAAACCTTGTAGGTTTGACTTCCTCCACTCTCTGACCTACATGAAAATAGACAGTCTGCAGGAACATGTCTGCTTCTCTTGTGGTTTTTGACAATGTGGGAGGTGAGAGGGACTACTCATGTACGGTAAAAGGAGTCATGTCGATTACTGGAAAACGTATTGTAGAGGAGGTTCTATCAATTTATCTGTGTGCTCTCATTACTTCTGCTGCTGTGGATTATCAAGTTCTTAGAACATTATCTTTTATATTTTTAAGAATGACTGAAGATATCAAGATGGTTTCCTCTTAGAAAGGCAAAAGTTAATAAAGGTCCCGCTGACATATGACTTATTTTATGAGTCTCACATGACTCATAAATAAACTTTCAGTCAAAATGAGAATGTTTGAGAATGTTTTCTTCACTTCTCCATATGCCACAAATCGGTATGTGTGCAAAACTGTATAATTCCCTAAAGCCTCAAAAAGCGGCCTTAGTGTCTGATTTGGTTTTACTGTTGTCATTATAGCTCACAAACTGAATACTCACAGTTTACTATTGTACAAGAGCACCACCAGCACCACCACAATAGGCACTGCCATCAACAGCAGGAAATAATAATTTTCTGATCCAGGAGAGTCACACGTCCATTCTACACTGCTGCTCCATTCACTCCACGTGGACTTAAACCCACTGGGATGCACTGCAACCTGGACGTCGGCCACATACCGACGGCCCGGCAGAAGTCTATCACTGGCAATACCCATTGACTGCTGGGTTTGATCTAGAGTGAAAATGTTCTCCTTCTGTTGAAAAATCAGCACACATTTTATTCTTCAGAAAGACCATCCAATATGTATCAGATTGGTGTCATATTTTTGTCTCCCTATCAACAAAAGAATTCAGCGCTTACTTCGATTGAGTCACCTTTGGTACGTAACCGTACTCTGTAGTATAATTTTTCATACAGTTCGTGCTCTATAAGCCTATAAACCACGTCCCATGTCAGATTGAAACCTCCATCCATTTTTTCAACGCTTAGGTTGTAAGGTTGTATAAGCTTAACTGTAACAAAAGAAACACGTCAGAGAATGCTGCAAATAAGATTACAGTATGAGTCCACATTGACAAATCCAGAAATTATTTGAAACTGGGAATAAACAGAAAGTTGAAGTATTTCCAACAAAGATACGGTATGATAAACGTGAATGCAAGCAAAATAAAATAAAAAAAGCAAATAGAAGTGGCATTGCCCATGTAAACTTCCTTGCGCATACGAAGCTTTGAAAATGCATCAATAAATTCAGCTTTTTCAAAATCCCTCTCAAATAGTTTTGATCATATAATTTGCAAAGAAAATTGTATTAATAAAAAAATGAAACGTATTTGGGACCTTCATGTGCATGATCCTTATATTTTACACTACTGCCCGTTGTCAATTGATTTACTTACTAGATTTGTATAAGAGCATGTTTTTAGTTATTGGGGTCTCTGCACCCCCTTGTTTGGTCATCGGTGTTGCTGTTATAGAGCAAGTGGTATCATAGGTCATAACCGCCTGCAGTTCCTCTGATTCTATTGTGCACCAGGATTGTGATGATTTCATACTACAGTTTCCTTCCACAGCACCAGATTCATCACTGGAAAACATGACAACAGAGGCTTTCTTAATAACAAACAACAATAATAATAAAACAATGAATAGACTGAAGGCAATGCTAGGTTAAATGATTCCGCTAATTATCTATGAACGTCATTCCACATTGGTAGGACTCAAAGTAAAAACACGATGTTCTAGATCTGTACCTGCAGTTGGCCACAATATAACATGATGCTGTTCCTGCCGAGTCAGAAATAGAGCAGTTCAGTGTGGAAATGAAGTCTGTGGTGCAGGTCACATCGCACACGCTGTCATCTGCAAAGTGTGTGACAGAGGAAATGTACTTATTTGAGCTACAGAAAGAATAGCATTTCTTCACAATGCAAAACATGCTTGGTATTTTACTTTTGTGACTAAAATATTGTTTTAATATGATATTTTTAAACTTTATAGGAATAAAGGAAACTTCATAAGATGTTTGTAATAAATGATGCAAAAAACTTACTGCACTCTATAAGTCCACAAACAGTAAATAAGGTTATGGCTTGCCATAGAGCCATCATGGAGTAACAATGGAAGAATCTGTGGTCAGCTCTGCTCAAACACATTATACAAACTGCAATGAAAAACAAATGTTATTTTACTAGTTTTTTTTAAGTTGTCGCAGTATGTGTTATTGTGTAACAAATGTTGAGATTAACAGCAATAAATAACACCAATAAATAAATTAGCTACTACAAATAATGTTTTGTTATTTATTTATACATTTTTATTTGTAAAAAAATCATAAAATTAAAAATACCAATGAAATAACAAGTGTTTAGGAAATCTAAATCAGAATTTGTAACAACAAGAGCTGTAGCAAAACAAGTTGAGTTGAGAGACGCCGAGTTAAAAACAGAAGTAGACAGGTGAAAGTGACTAAAAAGAAGAAGAGAGATTTTAAAACATTCTTACCGTAACAATACTGCCATTTAATGTTCACAAAAATATATGATTCAGATGAAAATATGAATTACTGCAGCTCATAAACCAGTACATTGTACACGTCCTGACATTTACACTGTGCCCATCTAGTGATCTACATGCACAGTCAGAGTGCTTATGAAGAAAGTATGACATTAAGGATGTGGTTGTGGTTTTAACAAAAGCTTATTTGCAAACGCTCCACCCTGTATAATGCCAATTAAGGCGCTTTCCTTTTGTGTAAGTGCTGACTTGAGGGACCAGATTGAAATGCAATGTCATCAGATTCAGACAGATGTGGTGTGTGTGTTGTATGTTAAAATAGATTGATATGGCTAAAAATAAATAAGTTAATACAAAATGCAAAGCAGTGATAATGCGTTCCTTTTGTTTTGGTTCTATAATGGTTATATTAAGTTATGTACAATAGTGCATTAATAATGCATTGTCTAAGATCAGATGTATTTGACCTATATATTATTATTATGTTATTATAATTAATATTATAATAAAATTACATTTAACTTAGTAGGGGGTTTTAACTGAGACTAGGCATGGCAGATGTAAAAAAGCAGAGGGAAATGCAGAGGTGGGTAGAGTAGCCAAAATATTTACTCAAGTAAAAGTACAAGTAACTAGAGAAATTGTTACTCGAGTAAAAGTAAAAGTCACTACTTTAAAAATTACTTGAGTAAAAGTAAAAAAGTATGCAATGAAAAAACTACTCAAGTAGTTAGTTAATTAGTTACTTTGTATCTGATTATATAGGCCTACTACATAAAATTAATATTAACGCCAATATTTTAATATTACATTTTAATCAATATTTTTAATTATCATAAGCAGATATCTTTGCAATATACTAGAGAGACAGACTAAAGAATAGACAAACACAGAAGAGACGAGCATTTCTGTAAATTTCATCTAGTCCTGATGTCAATGTAGTTTACACAACTTATTTAGAATAATAGACCATGTCAAACTAAAGCATGAACTAAACTCAGAGCATTTCCTAAGATGATGTAGAACATCTGCAGTGCTCTCTTAAATGAAATGCACATTTTTGAACAAAGCTCATGTTTTCTCGTGTTGTGTCACGTGTGTGTTGTGAAACGCTCTTACTTGTAAACAAACAGTAATCAGTGAACCACACGCCCATCAACAAATTTTCTTCCTTCTGTTCTTCAAATGTATATTTCTGCAAGCCCACGTCTCTGTGTCTGACAGGTAACGCGCATGTTGCTGTGTCTGACGAACAGGTCGCGGGTGCGCGCAAATGGCGGGCATTTATCATTGCTGGCAAACAATATGACACATTTGCAGTTTTGATTGTATAGATATAGATTCATATCCACTTCATCCAACGCTCTTTGTGTTCTGCGTGTTCTTAAGTTTCGCGCTACGAGGAGTGAGTAATCCTGCTTCAGATGATTCAGATCGTGCTGCGAACTGAACAAATCATTTGAACTGATTCATTAGCCCATTCAAATGGTTTTGCCCATTGTTCAATTAATGCTTTCAAAAGAATCGACTCAAAAGAATCGATCACTCGGGAATGCCCGTAAAAAGAGACGACAACCTTGAAATAAACAACGCATTTTAAAAAGCATATTTAAAATGAAGGAACGAAGGAACGTCACGCAATGTAAGTTATGTAACGAAGTAAAAGTACAGATTTTCTATGAGAAATTTACTCAAGTAAGAGTAAAAGTACACACTTTTAATTTTACTTAAAAAGTACATATTTTCCAAAACGTTACTCAAGTAAATGTAACGAAGTAAATGTAACGCGTTACTACCCACCTCTGGGGAAATGTTAAGAGAATTACAGAAATAAATTATATAAAGGTATAAAAAGATAACATTTTTACATACAAACCACAAGAAGTGGAACACGGGAAACTGTAAACCTGGGACCTTATAGGTGTCCAATACATGCCTGATTAAAAACCTTAAACCAGTGGGATTTTATCAAATAAATTACAAATCAAAAAGTACGATTCGTGTTATTGCACAAATCCATAAATATACATTCATTTCAGTATGTTTCAATCAAGCGATAATTAAAAATGTTTCGTTAAACAAACTAATTGGTTGTTGTTTACCTTAAATTAGAAGTGCAGGTGTTATTCATTAGCCTGTATTTATAGAAAATAGCTTGTAATTCATTAACCTGCAATTATATCAAGTAATTCAGTCAGCCAGTCAGTATATATATATATATATAGACATTTTGACGAACATTTCACTCAGGCAGATGCGCGTGTGCTGCTGGGTCCTAATTATCTCTGGTAAATGTTTTCTTTTTTCCAGGAGGGAAACTTCGCTAGATATTTGCTTTGAGTTTAACTCGAATTTTCAATTATAAGGCGTTGGTTTTAGAGATCAGCACCCGTCTTCACGGATCAGAGGTACGTCTGTCCAGCCACATAAAAACAGCGAAAATCCGAACATTCACGCGAACAGAGACCCCGTGAAGTTTGCGCTGGTTTGTTTGCGGCTTTTGCTAGTTAGCAATGCTAGGCTAACACCCATCACACATCGCACGCTATATAAGGATGACAAACCACGAAGCTTCGGTGGTAATAAACTTATCGCTGATTAGCTCTATATGTAGTTTACGGTATTTATATGTAGGCCAGGTAGTTTGGTCCGAGCACTTTGTCGCAAAACGGGCGACAAATTCAGTCAGTCAGCGGCAGAAGTACGCAGCTAAGATGATGTTTAGCATCGCTGTGAAACGGCGCACACCGCTTTCCATCTGACAGGTCCAAGTCATTCACTGCGCTTTGTTATTAAATTTACCCCATGCATAAATAAGATCTCCAATGACAATTTCAAAAGCCAACTTTAGAAGTAAATTGCACGATTTTTTGTTGTGCGAACTAATGAATAACTGCTAAACAAATGCTTGCGGTTATTTGGTTTGTGTAAGTTACTGATAACGACTGGCTTAACACCCATTCATAAAATGGTGAAATTTGTTTTTTTCTGCTTCATTAATTTATAGTGCTACATTGCGGGCACTTTAATATGAATTTTGTTACACAACGTTTTATTTTCAGCAATGCGGTGTGTAAAACACCAGAAAAATATCCGCAAACTTGTTTTTGCACTGACTTGTATCTCGTTTCGTGACATGTTTGTTGAACAAGCCGTTTTTAAATATGAAAAAATCTCACTTGAATAATTTCAAAGTTATCATTTATATTTCTTGGGTTATGAATTAACTAGCCATGCTCAGCATTCGTAAAGAATTATATGTAATGTAAAGCAAAATATGTAATGCAGCATGATTTGTTTTTGCACATATCACAGTGCTACAAATATAATGTAGGGTGACTTCAGGTTGATTGGGGAAACTTTTTGACACTTATCAATGGCAAAAAGTGTCCCAATCAACCTGAACTCACCCTATACATAAACGACAGTAATGAATGACAAGCAAATCATTATTTGATGCTATTGGTATGGTTTGTTTTATCCAGAGCACAATGTTTGATAAATCTACTTGTGTACTATACGAATGGCATTACATGAATGCTTAAATAAGAATAATACTGTATGTGTTTTCCAGGTTTCTGTACAGTTTAGTGGCCCACAAGTCATGTCTGGTATAGCGTTAAGTCGTCTCGCACAAGAACGAAAGGCTTGGCGGAAAGACCATCCTTTTGTAAGTAAAAAGTGTTTTTGTTGTTTAATTTGCTTTGCAAGGAATTGTGGCTTCATTTTTTTTTACGATTGAATGATCTAGAAGTGCAATATTGAACTTAGAAAAATGCGTAGGGGTACTTTCCACCTGTAGTGGAGAAACTATTATTGTATGATTTCTCATATATAACAGCTAAGAAATCATTAGTGAAACTGTAGGGGTGTACAGCTTAAAAATACGGCAAGGCTGGTGTTTTCAACCTTGCAGCCACCCACGGTTTTATTCAAACAATTCACAATTACAGTTCATTGGGCCTCATTCATGAAACACCAGCAGAAATAATTTATGTAAATCGTAAAGTCGTTCTGACTGAAATTTTTGGATTCATAAAAATGATTGTATTTTCAAAATGTTAGTTGGTACAAAAAATGTACACCTGCTCCCTGCCATGTGTAAATGGTGCGTAAATCATTCAAATGTTCTGTTTACTGATTACACTGCATTTTAATGTACTGGGTATCAATGATATTTCAAGAGTCTTTTTTTTCTTTCGTTTTTACTCTTTAACTAGGGTTGGGAATCGTTTCAATTTTATCGATTCCAATTCTGATTCTGCTTATCGATTTTTCTGCTTATCGATTCCCAGTTTCGATTCCACAGTTGAAGTAAAACATTTAGATATCAACCTGTATGGTCATTTAGCCTGCTTATTGACTTGTTTGCAATATATATTTATATATTTATGAGCACCGTTTTGTGTATATTTACACATAGAAACACACCTTTTCTGATTTATTACTATTTGTATTAGCATAGTTGAACTACATCATGGTTAAACTGCAGTTACTATAATGCAACTATGGTTAATTTGTGATTCCTGTGCTTTAATGCAAATTCTATAACTAAACTATGCTTACTATAGTAAAAAATATCGCTAATTTTCATAAGGGCTTTTATTGAGATATCAGCAGATCATGCAACGCATGTACTTTTCTGAAAATATGCACACAGGAATTGATAAGAGGAATTCAAATTTTAATCTCAAGTATCCGATTCCTATTCCTTTCGATTCCGATCCGATTCCTAGCCTTTCGATTCCGATTCCAAATTGGAATTGATTTTCGATTCCCAACCCTATCTTTAACTTTGGGTAAAATGCAGACCTGGTCACTGTCCCTTTTTACACAACTGTCCAATCACAGTGTAGGAGAGGCGGGACAAACAGTACATTGACCAACCATCACGCTTGTACAACACAACAATGGAGAAGTTAACATTGCTAGTTATTGCATTTTTATATTCCTTAATAATTTTCAGAGAAGATACTCATAACATGTTTACTGCCTTGGATATTCCTAATCATAGCAACCAACGCGTCTCTGGAAAAACGCGCAGTGCATCCAAAGCGCCACCAGCTGGTTATTTTCAGAAGAGCACCACGCATTATTTCAGCTTTAGAGAACACAGGTTAATTTATTGTTAGGCATATAGCCTATTAGTCTCTTATGCATTTATGCAATATAAAGTGTCAAACCTGAGATTGGAATCCAGAGGATTTGCAGCATTCCTGGAAATGTAGTTTGCGTAGCTGTAATTCATAGGTGGGGATTATGCTAAATGTGAATGAGTGTGCATGCACGGCTTATCTACAAATGATTGGAATTCATTAACATACACACATTTTACTATCAAATCTAACGTTTACAGAGTATTTGTATATTGTGAGTTTTCAAGAAGGTCCATTTTACGCACAAATCACTCATATATTTACAAATGTTTCATGAATGAAACCATTGTGTTTTGTTTTTCAGGGTTTTGTAGCTGTACCAACAAAAAACCCAGATGGAACTATGAACTTGATGAATTGGGAGTGTGCCATTCCTGGAAAAAAGGGGGTATGGGTCCAGTTTGGAAATTTGGAAAATGAAGCATAATTATTGCTCGTGTTGAATGTTCCTTCATAAGATTGTGAGGTTAAAGTTTACAGTATGGAACACACACAGTTATCCTTGTTTTTGTAGTGTCATTGACAGCTGGCATACCTGATCAAAAAGGTCATTGTTTTTTCGTAGACGCCGTGGGAGGGAGGCTTGTTCAAACTTCGGATGCTCTTCAAGGACGACTATCCTTCCTCTCCGCCAAAGTGTAAATCGCATGTTCTGTTGTACCTTACATTACTGGCATTCAGTTTGTTCTGTTCATGATGTGGTAATCGTTGTGATATTTTTTTCTATAGGTAAATTTGAGCCTCCTTTGTTCCACCCAAATGTATATCCGTCTGGTACTGTATGCCTGTCTATTTTAGAGGAAGACAAAGACTGGAGGCCTGCCATTACAATCAAGCAGGTAAGATGTGAAAATTGATGGGCCACATTAACAGGTAGTGATTTTAGTTTTTGACCAAAGAACTTTATTGGGTACAATCAGTATATTGATAATTGCAATTAGGCAATCGTAGCTGTTTTAGAATGACCATCAATGCACGGATTATGTGGGTGTTAGGTGCAGATGTTTTTTCCTACTCTTTCTGTGGCTGATATCTGTTTTTGTGCATGTTTAATGTTTTCACCCAATTTAAAAAGTCTCTATTTGGCTAAATCACCGCAATTTCTGAACAATGGGATGTATAGTTGCACATATAGGCTTGACGTCACACACCGCCTTATATGGAATGTTGTTCCGGGTCCAAACGTTCAATAATATGCTATAGGAGTCATAGAACAAAAATGCTAATATATGCTCATGGCGAGCTGTAAAACTATCAGATAACCGCGATCCTAACCTTTATCTTTGTAACGAAATCCCACATGGCCAGTTAGTGATTATTTTTCATAATTTTTTCAAATATTGATGTCTGTGAGCCTGGTGACTAGTGTACTGTATACTTTGAATTAAAGGGGTCATATGGCGCGAACACGTGTTTTTCTGTGTCTTTGTTGTTATAAATTGCACATGCATGTTTTAGAAACGTAAAATTGCAAAAATGAAAGTGTCGGAACAAAAGATGCATTCTATCTGAAAGCGAATGCTCACCCAGACCTGTTTGAAATGTCTAGTGTAGCCACACCCCCACAAATCAACGTCAGTTCGTGGTATGATTTGACTAATGGCCAATTTATGGTTCTGCGTCCGACCTACGTCGTAGCCTATGCAGAGCCGCGTACCCAATGCCGTAGCCTGATGTGCACCCGTCCAAAAATGTAACAACGTGTCAACTCAACTCGGACCGCAAGCGCTGTGATTGGTCTGTTTGAAACCCTCCCTCAGGTCAAAAAACTCTGTGATAGTCATGTTTACTCAAACGCATTTCCGAATGAATTATTGAAGTAAATTATTTGTGCTTCTGTATTTGACATCTTAAATCTGCAACAAAAGTGACTGTTTACTTGCCGCTATCACTGCTAATGCTTCTCAATTGAGCTGCTTCTTTGGCTCTTGTCTTTGTTACACAAGCAACATGCGCGTGGACACTGACGCCTAGTGGTCATTGCCTGTCGATGCGGACGACGACGTAGAAGTATAAATGAACCGACACGTAGGTCTGACGCAGAAGTAAAAATCGAGCTTAAGACCACCGGGGCAGTCATGGCCTAATGGTTAGAGAGTCGGACTCGTGACCAGAAGGTTGCCGGTTCGATTCCCAGGGCCTTGAGCAAGGCCCTGAGACCTTACCCCTACTTGCTCCCCGGGCGCTGCAGTGATAGCTGCCCACTGCTCCGGGTGTACGTGTGGTCACCACTTGCTGTGCGTGTGTTCACTACTCTCTGGATGGGTTAAATGCAGAGGTCACATTTTGGGTATGGGTCACCATATCTGACTAATAGGTCACTTTCACTTCACTTTCACAAATGTATACACAAGTAAGATGGGCATACCTGTCAGTTCAATTGCTTTGGAACCTGATGTTCCAAATATGGTAAGAGGCGTTACATCACACCACACACTTTCAGTATTCGACCAATCATTACGCACTGGTTAACTGGCCAAGAGACAACTCGCTTTTCAGAGCGATGAGCTCCTAAAGAGGAGATGCAAACATGCACGGTATGTGGAAAATACAGCGTTGTTGAACCTTAAATCATGTAAATGCATTGCATTACAATTAAAACAAACGATAATATTTGTTTTAGCCGTGTCATATGACCCCTTTAATACATGTTTCGCTTGATTATGCAATATGAGTAAAAGGTGCTCATAAAAAGCTGTTTAAGCTGTAGCCCCGCTTGAAATTAATAGATGCTTGGACCCGAAAATGGTATTCCTCACGTCACCACTTAACAAGCAAATTATTATTATATATAGTAATTATTTTTCACATTCATAAACATATAAAGCACCCATAATTCTACCTCAAAGGTTTAATGCAAGTGGCCAAGGTTTGAAGATGGGATTGTGGAAGTTTTTAAAGATCTAATATTTTACTGCAAAATTGCTCATCAGGTGTGCGTTTCCCGAACAACGACACAACTCGCTGGTAAACCACCATAGTACGATGCATCGTTGGTTCAACAACATAGTTAATGACTGTTTTACTCCACCACCTATGTGACGTCTTCTAATTGATCAGTTTAGATCGATTCAGTGTAATATTGCTGTAAAAATGTACACTACATCTGAAAACTATTTTTGCTCTCTATTGTTTTATTTCCTGATATTTAACTCCTTCATAAGTTTCCTCCTACGTAACTCCGCCCAGGGATTCCCCAGGGTCCTAGAGGCCCAGGTGCAGTTTAAAAAAAACAACGCTTCTATTTTCTTAACAAACTAATAGATTTAAAATTGAATTTGTATATTTAGAATGATGGATATAGAATGCACTGCATGTTGCTTGCTTACCATGCTCAAAAGCATGATGTATTCAAGTCTACATGTCATAAAAATAAGGAACTATGCTTCTAGCCACAGCTCTAGTCCTGTAGTTCCAACCACGCAACTTTGCGCTGCTGCTTGCGATTGATCATTGGAACAAGGGTTTCGGGAAACACTTGAGTCGGTGAACTATGCTAAAAAGACGGAACTTGCGACCATAGTTGGCTAACTATGCTTTTGGGAAACGCACCCCAGAGTGGTGGACACAATGCATCCCTGAAGAGGGCAGTATTATCCCACAAAGTGCAACAGTTTACGAAAGTTCTCTATCTCTCTTGTTGTTGTGTTGTAAGATCTTGCTAGGAATTCAAGAACTCCTTAACGAACCAAATATCCAGGACCCCGCACAGGCCGAGGCGTACACAATTTACTGGTATGCACCTCCTATTCAATATATCCCATAATGCTTATTGCATTTTATGAATCTTATGAATTATATTTACGTTTCTGTTTCAGCCAAAACAGAGTGGAATATGAAAAAAGGGTCAGAGCACAAGCCAAAAAGTTCTCGCCGTAAACATCAAGATTTTCCGCTGTAATGGGAATGGGTTTTGACCAGGTCTCCTCACCCCCGTTACTTCCTCTTTACAAATCATAGTCACTTCATACTAATTTCCTGCTGGGCTCAAAGAAATGAATGTTGTGCCATTGTTGATCCACTGATTCTCATCCTAACGAACTCTCTTTGGAGTTTTAAATTTGGCCTTTTGTAGAATTTGCTGTGTAAATCCACAGCAACTGAGCATTACGCTAGACCGTGGGAGGGTTTTTTTTTAGCGGGGGGGTACTTGGTAAAAGTGCTTAACAAAAAGGCACAATTAACGACATCCACATACAGAAGTTATATTCCACAGACAAAGAGGTATGAGCCTAAAACTGCTTACATTTCACTTGATCTTTGTTTGTTTTTTTCTTTCAAACTGGCCTCCTTAGTCTCTTTAATGGTTTTAATGGTTTAAAACTTGCTATTATTGTCAGTATTTCCACTGCTGTAAAATGATACTTTTATACTTTCTTTACTTTAAATTAGTGTCTTTAGAAAGATTTCCATTCCTGATGCAGGCACTGTACTAAGCATGTACCATTCAGTATGCTAGCGTTGTGCTGCCTCGGTCGTCTGTGTACCGCAAAAAATGACTTTAGTAAAAAGGCCTCTGAATCAAATGGATGGCAAATTAGTTAAGCGCTGCATCAGTCTCTTTGTGTTTATATGGTGTTTTGTTCATGTAAGTGTATAGAGTAAATAAAAATGTTTATACAAAGCCAGTTGTGTGGCCGCAAGTGTCAAATCATGAATGGATCCATTTCCAATCAGCTTTGGAAGGTAAGTACTTTATCATATTACCCCAGTACTAAAGGGACCGGTTATCCAAAAATGAAATTTGTCATTTGTTTACCCTCTTGTCATTCCAAACCTGAATAGTTTTCTTTGTGTTCTTCAGAAAGAAAGATATTTTGAAGAATGTTTTTAGCCAAACAACATTGGCCCCCATTGACTTCCATTGTATGGACACAAAATCACATTTCTCAAAATATAGTCTTTCTTCCACAGGAAAGTATTACCAATTTTATACAAGGTGAATTATGACAAAGCGGTGATGTAAACTATTGCCAGAAGTGGACCATTGTTTTCAGTTTACGTCTTTTTGTACAAATAGTAGGTTTTAATGCAATTACCAAAAATGCCAAATATTCTGTTATATCTTAAAGGGCAATCTGCTTATTCACACCAACACTAGATTCATCTTGTAATTTTGAGCACTGTATAGACAATCAGTCTGATAGATCAATTCCAAGTGCTTTCAGACAGACAGGACGAATGAAGTGAGGGACTGATGAGAGTCTTGCAACAGTGTCATTTATCTTGACTACACGGATATTGATTTTATTCTCAACATGCTGTATATGTATGTTGGTCTGTCTTTAAGCTCGCACTCAGCCAAGTATCAATTTGCTTAATGGTGGATCAAATTGGAGGTTGTTTTGTTGCAAGTAGAAGAGACTCTGTTTGTAATTTCTTTAAAGCACTACTTCAGCTTGTCAATGGGGAGCACCTAAATCTCACCTGTTGTATGGTGCAAGTTAATCAGCCCCATCAGATTTAGAAGATGCATTGTTCTCTGGGCCTGGAGCGTCCTGGCAAAGATCAGGACCCGTACTAGAAAGGGCAGTGGTTTACGTTTTAGTCTGGAAGGAATCTAACATCTAGGTATTGTGCCCATGGGAAAATGTCCCACATCTCCATTAAAGGTCTAACAGTGTCTTGCCCTGACGCCTGCACTTAGTGCAATAAAATGCTGAAGCTGGAGAATGTCCTTGCTAATTATGTACTCTTTATAAAGGTAATGTTTAATCGCACGGACAAACTCTGTAAGGTGTTCTTGCTGTGCTTGTTCTCAAGAGAATAGCAGCTTCCCGTTCTCGTGGGGGTCTTGGCAATTATGAATATTTTCAGCACGATTTTCACGTTCTGATCAGTAAGAAAACCAGCTACAAACTATTAGTGAGGAATAATGTCAGTGTGTGGAGAAAAAAGAAAGACCCGATGTCACATTTTACTCTGCTAATTGCAGGAGTAGGCCTAGAGCAGGGGTGTCCAAAGTCAGTCCTGGAGGGCCGGTGTCCTGCAAAGTTTAGCTTCAACCCTAATCAAACGCACCTGAACAGCTAATCAAGGTCTCACAAAGCAGACTAGAAACTTCCAAACAGGTGTGTTGAGCCAAGTTGGAGCTAAACTCTTTAGGACAGTGGCCCTCCAGGACCGACATTGGACACCCCTGGCCTAGAGGGTTTCTACAATAATAATTATTGGTGTAGAACTTTATTTGAAAGAATGATTTTGCCAAATTTTATGCACTAGATTTTAAACACTATTTCAGTGTGGGATCTTTAATTGTTAAAGCTTTTTAATACGAATTGAGGAATCACTGTTACATATGTAAACTTAAGTCTTCCACCTTTAAATATGATGTGTGTTTCAGAGCGCGTTTCATAAATAGTTATCTCATTTGGCAAAAAAAGCGAAAGCATGACAACATTTTTGTCCTGTTAGAGCCACCATAGTGCTTCGAAAGGGAGGGGGAGTGGTTGAGTGAGCCATTGGTTGCAATTTGCAACCTCACCGCTAGAGGCCACTAAAATCTTTACACAAGTATTTGACTTGTTTACTATTAAGCGATTCATTTTTAAGACGTCCACAGGGAACTGTTTTACCAACAACTCTGAACACCTCAGTCACTGCACAGTAAGGACTTGGCAACCATACACAACATCCTAGCTTCATGATGGAGAGTTTGCTTGGACAAGCACACCTCACGTTTCCTAGAAAATCTAAAATGTGTGTCTGGTTCTGGGTATTTTAAATTGCACAGTAGGTTTTTGGAACCAAGTGTGGCAAGCTGCATAAATGCAATACACAAACATCCTCAGACACATTTGAAGTCATTTGTGCATGTAGGAGGTCTTATAAATTGCCATCTTTGAGTAGCTGGTTAAATAAGATGAACACACAATGCAAATTATCCTTCTACAATGCAAATCATTAACCCTGCTACTATCTTTTTTTTACCTGTCTTCAGAAAAGTTAAGTTGTTATTCGTCTCCGCCTGGTTTCCATTTTGAGATCTGGACATTTTCCCGCCTGACGTCGGTTTAATTATAAATGTCATAGTTCCTCCGTAACCAGCATTGCTTCATTTAATACCCATTCAGGATTTGTTGAATGTAATGGGAAATTACACAAGTGTTCAAATATCATAATCAGCAGACCAAGGTGAAGAAAATACAGCCTTTTCTCTTGACAAAACGTGACTAAGGGCTGACATCTTGGTAACGCTTTACAAGTCTCATTATTTACATTTGCATTTTTGCCTTTATTAAACGAGGATTGTAATTTAAAATTGTTTACTCTTTTTAATTTATTGTACATTAACAGATATAACTTTGAAAAATGTATTCCTAAATGTTAAAATGAAGATGAATAAATGCTGTAGACTAAAAGTATTGTTCACTGTCATTTTAAGTAAACTAATACTGTTACCTTATTGCAACATACCTGTATTTACCAACATTTTAATGAATTTTACCCCAGGTTGTTGATGCACAAACTTCTCAAAGCACATTTAAACCAAAACACCCTGCTTGGTGGACCTTTCTGCAACAGGTCTTAAAAGTAAAGCTGTAGTTGTTTTAAAGATGCTGTGCCCATGGAAACAGACATTGTGAACCTTTTCCTCTGATCGAAAAACAACTGTGAACCAACTGGGGTCTAGCACACCTTACAATTTATAGCCGATATTATGTGGCTGTGTTTGAAAATTCTGCAATTTGTGGTTACGAAATGAATATTTGCCGGCGTGTTTTGCATATTTGTCATTTCAAAATGATGTCATTTGGCTGTTTACAAGGCAGCACTGTGTTATTCATTGACTTGCATGTGTTTGATGATTGTGAAGCCTTTGGAAATAACTCGATATTTGCTTGAATAACTCTTGAAATGTGATTCAAGCTTCATG
The DNA here is from genome assembly GCF_024868665.1 of Triplophysa rosa. Lineage (NCBI taxonomy): Eukaryota > Metazoa > Chordata > Actinopteri > Cypriniformes > Nemacheilidae > Triplophysa > Triplophysa rosa. The sequence continues at coordinate 18,472,563 of NC_079900.1, forward strand.
CAGGTAAATAAGCAGACTTATTTAATTAAGAACGAGCACATTTGACTGCTGTTTTTAATAAACAAATGGCTTGTGCAACACTTTTATTTAGTAAATGGCAAAATAATCTTCAATGGCACAAATGAGGGAAGTTTGATTCGCCAAACAAACCTCAAAAACTTTGCAAATATATATTCTTTAGCATCCTACACTCAAAAAAATAAGGGTGCTTCATGATGCCATGCACAGCAAAATGCCAGTGTTAAAAAGGGTCAAATTAACTCTCCCAGTTTTTATATAATCCACACTTTGAGAGTGTGTAATTTGACCTTTTTTAACACTGGCGATTTTACTGTGTAGAATAACCTTTTTTTCATCTAAATGGTTCCATAAAGAACCTTTAACATCTGAAGAACCTTTCTGTTTCACAAAACAGAATTATAAAAAAGGTACCATAAAAAGGTAGGAGAGAGATGGTTCTTTAAAGAACCATTGACTTAATACTTCTTCATGGAAACATAAATGGTTCTTCTATCATCGCTGTGAAGAACCTTTTAAGCACCTTTATTTTTAAGAGTGTACATCTTTAAAAAAACATATTTTACACCTGATGCCATATTTGATTTTTTCCAATTATGTAATGTTTCGTAAGGCTTGGTGGTAACACTTTATAATACTGTTTCATACTTAATAGGTAGTTATGCAGGAACTAATGCAGAACAAATGGTTGCTGCATTAACACTGTAGTCATTACTGATAACTAATAAGGAAGAAAGATTAACTAACCAGTAGGTAACAGCATACCGAAGTTTAAGGTAAGTAACAATTAGTTACTTATTACTTATTTAATAGTCATTAATGACAACTAAATGCTGTATGTCTCCCGCAGAACTATACAATAACTAAGACTCATTTAAAATAACTACCTACTAACTACTTATTAACAGCTGCTAAAAATTATGTCAATTAAACTAGTTATATATAATCTTGATTACTATTAAAAATACAGTTTCAACCTATGTTGTTTACTTTCAATTAACTTCATTATTTTATATCTCTAAACTATTTTCCAATATTGTCCTCATCAAGATTTTATTTTTCATATCATATAAATGAAATAAATCGAATGAATCTTTATCCTTTTTTCTATTTTATTTATTTTAAAAGAAAGAAACTTAAGAAATACACCTCCTAATCACTGCATCATTAGCCAACTTACCTCACAAACATATCTGACATATCTCTCCTTGTTGCTTATTATGAGTCTTGTGGACAATAGCTGAAGAGTTGTGTTTTCATTATTAACTATTAAGAAATTCTTGGTAACCCATTAGTAATTATTAAAAAAATAGTATTTCTCTGTTCTTACTGAATTATTCTGTTAAAATCATAGTGACTGTTTAGTAATTACTCAGGTCTTATCACAACAGTATTAAGTAATTACTTATGATCCGGAACCGTATTATAAAGTGAAAAACATGATAACATTTTAATAATTACTCAGGTCTTACCACAACAGTATTAAGTAATTACTTATGATCCGGAACCGTATTATAAAGTGAAAAACATGATAACATTTTAATAATTACTCAGGTCTTACCATATTAGTATTAGGTAATTACTCATGGTGGATTATAACAATTATAAAGTGAAAATCATGATAACCCGGTAATAAAAAAGTAGTTCTGGGGTATATTCCAAGTATTACCAATAAATAAAACTGTACTGTTGAAACAAAAGCTTGTAGTGACTAATTTACCACCCACACATACACACACACCTGAATAGAGCTGACTTTTATGGACACAACAGATACATTTTAATAAATACTATCAAAAACTGTACAGTTACACAATAGTCAATGCAATATATGAAATTTAATATGGTTTTATCGCAGAACTTAACATATCTGACACAAAATATTAACTGTAAATGCAGGTATCGGTTTCCAGTTGTTTCTGTGAATCACAGCGCCTTGTTTGCAGAGATGGCAAAAGTACACACATCCTTTACTTAAGTAGAAGTACAGATACTCATGTTTAAAAGTACTCAAGTAAAAGTTGAAGTACTGACTAAACTTGTTTACTCAAGTAAAAGTTGAAGTACTGACTAAACTTGTTTACTCAAGTAAAAGTTGAAGTACTGACTAAACTTGTTTACTCAAGTAAAAGTATAAAGTATGGGCTCTAAAATGTACTTAAGTAAAAAGTAGCCAATACTACTACCTGTTTTAGAGTCACGCTCCTACCTCACAACTGAACTACCATTATGTAGAACACAAGCATAAAAAAGACTGATGGAATAAATCTATTTGCCACTACCTAGGTAGTGGAAAAAAACACAAATTTATAATACAATTATGATGTAAGATAAGAGTGTAAAGGACAAGCGTATTGATAATAATTGTGACAGAATTCCCTTTGTCTCAAGTTCTCAACCATAATTTTAGCTATTCTTTGTGTTGCCTTCCGCCTTGGTCCGTGGCAGCTTCTTAGACTACTAGCCTATGTCTGCGATGCGTAATAGCCAGGAAATGACTGTTTGGTACTGTGATTGTCAAAACATTTTATAACAGAATTTCACTGCTTTCAATTTTAGATTAACTGTCCCTTTAAATTTTAAGCACAGACCATTCATGGACATATCATTATACAAAGGTTGTAGACACTTGGGAGATCTTGTCAAAAAGAGAAAACTGAGAAATAAAGAGATAATTAATTAGGCAAGTCAATTTACTTGGTAACCATTACTGTTTTTCTCGATTGGTTAAACACATTTCTTGAAATTATGCCTCGCTTTAAAATATTAAATGTTTAGCCTCTTACATTGTACGTTACACTCGTTCAACATTAAAACTGATGTCAGTGTTGCTAGATTAGGTGGATGATTTCCAGCCCAAAGGCTCACTAAAACCTACTCACTCCAACAAAAACCAGCCCAAAATTTTAACTTCCAAAATAATGTGATAGTATTTTATTGCAATGTCAATCAACGTTGATAAGGATCGTTTTTTATTTCCTTATAATTTTAATCATGACAAGATGAAAAAATATAATAAAAATCAGGAAAATAGATCAAACAGATCAAACAAGGCAAATGCATTAAGAAAATTAGAAAATAAGACTAATAGGATATGTCCAGAAACCACTTCAAATGGCAATCAGGAAATTAGCACATTTTTGTGCAAAAGTGCCCACTATAATTAGTTCATCGAAAGCAACGCAATGAGCAGGTATTTTTCACTCGTTCATGAACTTAACGCACACACCACGATAGCAAAAAACATGCAATTCATACATACTAATGAACAACAGCAACAATAATGCGCTTACCTTAACGAGCTGCCTTAACTTCTGACAGAACTACAGTACATCTTTCGTGAAGTATATGTTTGTAGAACATGCGAATAGCTAAATTACATATTTAAAATCTGGTCCTTTCGCGCTAAAAAACCCTACCATTCACGAGTCACCACATGATGCGGAATATCACGCTCGAGATCTGAGAACAGTTACTCCGTCTTCTTTGATTTGATTGGTCACCGCTTTGCTCTGTAAACAGTAACTCCCGCCTTCTTACATTTGATTGGCTAGTGGCCACCTCACACAGCGCTTCGGCTTTTAGGCAGACCTATCATTAGGTTGAAAAAGTCACGCAATGACAAGAAATAATATTGATTGTGCATCAAATACAGATTAAAACTAAAGTAACGAGCCTGGTTTGAAAATGTAAGAAGTAGAAAGTAAAAAGTCGTCAGAAAAATAAATAGTGGAGTAAAGTACAGATACCAGAAAAATCTACTTAAGTACAGTAACGACGTATTTGTACTTCGTTACTTCCCATCTCTGCTTGTTTGCTTCTCTTTTCTGTAGCTTTAATCTGTTTGCATAAAGACATTAGCGATTGCATGTTGAATATATCAATATAAAGTAAACTGCACAACAGGTCTTTTTCATTTTAGATGCGCTTTAGCGTTTCAGCAGCGTTCAATCTGAACACGCTGCTGCTGTGACTTCCGCATACGGTGATGTCATTTTCATGCCCCTCCCCCTTAAAGTAACAGTGCATTATTTGTAGTATTTTAGTACTGTAACGATTGATTGACAAGAAAAACTTTCCGTTTTACCACAGAAACATTACAGTGATTAAGAGGGGGATTCTTTTTTTTACTATTTTTGGTTGAAAGGCACAATAGATTGATTTGTTTTAAATCAATTAAAATTAAAATATCACAGTATTGAGATTTCTACGAAATTCCCAAAAGAATTTGTTAAAATTCATTTCAACTATTCATATAATTAATTCTAATACCAAATATCTATCTTTAATAGGCTGCTTGCTGGCAAAATTATGTTTAGCAACTCTTAATGAGTATGGATAGTTATTTTAAATGGGTCTTAGTTACTGTATAGTTCTGCGGGAGACATACAACATTTAGTTGTCATTAATGACTATTAAATAAGTAATAAGTAACTAATTGTTACTTACTTTAAACTTCGGTATGCTGTTACCTACTGGTTAGTTAATCTTTCTTCCTTATTAGTTATCAGTAATGACTACAGTGTTAATGCAGCAACCATTTGTTCTGTATTAGTTCCTGCATAACTACCTATTAAGTATGAAACAGTATTATAAAGTGTTACCGGCTTGGTCATGATTGCTTTAACGGCATTAAAGAAACCCTTAGTACCTTATGAATGATTGCAATTATACAGAGATGGTGTGCATATTGCAGTTCTGACATTAAAAGCTTGAAGTGCGTTCTGTGTGGAAAGCTTGAAAGAAATATTTTCATTTGATCCTTTCAAACTGGGTTGCATTTGAATACAAAACAGTACACAGCTCCACAAGTGGGCTGGTGGAAGTGGAAACCTCTAGAGCTTCAAAGGACCCATCAATTGCGGCAACAGCGACTATTTATAAAGTGCAGGTCTTAATTCTTCATATTAGTATTTGCAGGAACACAACACAAAAACATCCCGTTCAAATCCGGCCACATAAAGTGATAATCATTTACTCACCTTCGAGTTGTTACAAATCTGCATACATTTCTTTGTTCTGATTGTTACGGTCTAAGGTGAACACAGAAAGATGTTTGGAATAACAAACAGATCTCAACACCCATTGACTACCATAGTAGGAAAATTTACTTTATCATTTTTTTTGTTCTGCTGAACACAAAAGACATTTTGAAGAATGTAGGACAGCAAACAGTTTTGGGGCACTTTTGACTACCATTGTTTTTTTTCCTACTATGGTAGTCAATGGGTGTTGAGATCTGTTTGCTTATAAGCATTATTCCAGATATATTTGTGTTCATCAGAACAAATAAATGTATACACATTTGAAACAACTCGAAGGTGAGTAAATGATGACAGAATTTTCATTTTTGGGTGAAGTATTACTTTAATGAGAGAATTCAGAGAGAACGAACCTTGCATGATGTATTGTCAATAGTTGTGTCTTCATGTGAAGCACCTCAACATGGGTTAATGGCTTGATACATGCAAACTCGTGGTGTCATTTATTTTACCACTTTTAACATGTTGTATTTGTCTGCAAAATATTTGTCAGATGTTACTTTTGCGCATGAAGAAAATAAATATTACTCAATAGCTCATTTTTATAGTCCCGTAACATTCTTGGTTGCCAATCCTCGGTCCATGTCCACTATTTAAGCTTAAAAGCATGGCTGTGAAATCAATGAAAGTAAACAACCCCACATATTTTTCTGCCCAGGTAAAGCAACCTGTTCTCACTCCCGACTCGTCATATATTATTTCTATGGCGTTATTATAATGACAAATGTCGCGAGCGCATTATTACAAGGCGAGAGCGCATTCTTGTCATACGAGCGCGCGAATCTCTCCGCTCGCACGCCGATTTCCTTTGCTCGTGCACAAAACTGGACGCGCGCTTTCAATTATACGCTGCTCTCTTATGAATTTTCTCTCCTCTCGCTCAGTGAGCGTGTGCGCACTCAAAATGCGTTCCGTGCGTCCACGAATCTTTTGGTACTCTTGCTCTCGAGAGGTCCTCCTGTGTGTTCCAGGCATTATAGGCTGTCAAAAGTAGTCAACCAATCAGGGATAGGCTTCCACGGCGGGCCAATGAAAACGCGACCTCTTACATGGCATCTTATTGGTTGAAAGTGACTCGACGTTTTCAACGAAGCGAGATGGATCCACCACGTTCTCAGGTAACAATATTAATATATTTGATGCAACATTATTAGTCAAATGTGTATTAGAAATGAACGGGGCATTAGGATGCTTTGTAGGCTACATATAAACATCAGTTTAACTACCATGTTATTCAGACAAAACAGGCCAACACCCTCAAGTTCATGTGGTCCTCATGCATGTCCTACACTAAACATAGTATTGTCAAAATAGTACTAAATTGATTACCGAACAATTTAGATTGGTGTCTTAAGTTAGCTTTATTCTAAAATAATATTTACTACAAGTAACGGTACATATCAAAACAATAATAGCACTGGAGCATTTGGAAAATCATATAATATTCTATACCTATTTGGTTATGCATTTAATGCGTTTGCAGACAGACACTGTAAGTGTTCTGCATTCAGTGTTCCAGAAGTTCAGGGCATAAAACTGAACTTCTATGCAATATACCAAACGCTCCCTTACCGTTCATTTATAATATACATTTGATTAATAATGTTGCATCAAATATATTAAAATTGTTACCTGAGAACGTGGTGGATCCAGAGGCGTATTAAGACCTCATGGTGCCCCCCATCCACCCACCTACCCACACGCAAGAATCCACTCATTAAAAGATTTATATATTAAAAGATTTTATAAGAATGAAACTCAGCAATTTACAATATACTATTTTACAAGAATTACACATTAACATGACACTTTTGTAGAAAAGAACACGAAAAACAACACTCTTCATCAAGCATTTTTAACAATTAGGCCTACTGTAGTTAAGAGGTCGCATTTTCATTGGCCCGCCGTGGAAGCCTATCCCTGATTGGTTGACTACTTTTGACAGCCTATAATGCCTGGAACACACAGGAGGACCTCTCGAGAGCAAGAGTACCGAAGGATTCGTGGACGCACGGAACGCATTTTGAGTGCGCACACGCTCACTGAGCGAGAGGAGAGAAAATTCATAAGAGAGCAGCGTATAGTTGAAAGCGCGCGTCCAGTTTTGTGCACGAGCAAAGGAAATCGGCGTGCGAGCGGAGAGATTCGCGCGCTCGTATGACAAGAATGCGCTCTCGCCTTGTAATAATGCGCTCGCGACATTTGTCATTATAATAACGCCATATATTTCCGCTCGGTCAGCGCCCCACGGCGTCACTTTTGAACGCGCAGGGTACCTCTTTGGCGTCGTTTTTCGACGAACAGGGAACTGCGTTGCTGTTTGCTAAATTCTCCAGACTGAGATGCGTGCAATTCTTAGCATTTCATAATTATTTATGGTTTTAATATTTTGTAGCACGTAACCATTTCTCAACCATATAAAACACAGCACGCGAATAAAAGTACAGTCACAGGTAGTTATTGCACAAACTGACCAAAAGCTTTACAAAGTGTTACAAACAACTCGTTTCGCAGAACTTTTTGCACCGAAGCCGTACGATAACTTTACATGGAGATGCCGTGCGTGTCCGAGAATGCATGAGGTCGGCACCCATTTTAAGATAAACCGGAACAGCTAGATGCAGTCGGTTGCGGGAGCCAATACCGTTTCACGTTCAAAGCCAACGAAATGACGAGACGGTCACGAGACACGGGAGAGCCAATGGAATCGAAGCTGACGTGACTGCCTCTGGCGGCAATTTTTGAATGTCGTCGTTCACCGGATCTGTGATTTACTCCGGAAGGTGATCGCTTTCACTTCTGTTCCTCATACAAATCGACCGTTTCGCGTTGGTACCCTTGGAATATCTGTATTTTTGAACGACATTGTGACTGCTTGTATTATGTGTTTTATATTACGATAAATAAACTGTTACATTACTTGCTCAAACTGCCTGAATAGCGTCATGGAAACGCAATTATCCTGGCCATTAAACTTAAATTAAACATCATCTTTGCAAATGATATCTAATATACATTTTCACAATGATGGTAAAATTGGCGTTGCCTTCACGCCAAAAAACGACGCTAAGGGAGTACCCTGCGCGTTCAAAAGTGACGCCGACGGGCGCTGACCGAGCGTAAATTTGTGACGGGAATGAGGATGTGTTGCGTAAAGCCGTTACCAGCGTCTTCCAGCCATTTCGAAATTCTCTGCCAAGAGAAGTTGCCTGGCTGGTGCTTTGTTTTATAGGCCGTGGTAAAGAATAATTTCAGTGTACTGAGAGGCACCTCACCCCAGCAGCTACGTAGTACGTAATTAATGTGTCCGAGCCTATTTATAGTAGAAAGGCGATGGAGACGTGGGTGGTGTGGATGGGTGAGGGGTGCCGTTGGGGGCAGGGAGCGAGGAGTGATCCGGTGGCCAGTGACACCTTGCGTTGCCTCGTAGTCGGGAATTCCGAGGCTTCATCTGTAGATGACTTGATTCTTGCCTTTCGATTTTATCAAGTTCGAGATATATTTAAAAAAACTTCATGCAAGCTTCAAGGATTGGCTTTGTAAACAACCTGATGCTCAGCTTCAGTCCAAAAGCTCCGGTGTGGGACATGAAATGCAATTAACAGCCGACATTTGCCAATGATTGCGCTTTAATTTTTTTAATTGACTTGTCAGAGCTGTGTATTGAGAATGACGTTGGCAAGTCCAATAGCTTTGTTGACATTCGTCTGTGTAATTTCACACGCTAGGAGAGTCTATAACTCAATCAATAATCAATAACTACAACAGCTTGTAATAATCACGCTTGGAGGATCAATTTGAAAGAGAAATTTTTTTATATTTTTGATGGTCTTTGTTCAGTGCAGGTCATTTTTCTCTTGTATATCGGAGGAGTAATTTGCAAAGACTCCCCAATGTTCAGTGCTTTGGCCCCACTGACTGAGAGCGTCACGTTTCATCATGAATTCGCACGTATGTGTCTATAAACAAGGCATTCGCACGTTGGCTCTGTGACGGCATGAGTCACCGCACTTTTGAGAGCTCGGGTCCATGGTTCTGTTTAACTCATGCTAATAAATCTCTCTTCTACCATCTGCAGGATAGCACCTCCTCCTACTGTTTTGCCTAATTGGAACAAAATAGAGGAGACCTACATAAATGCCAAGCCTCGGCTGCTTTTTTTTCATTGGGCTCCAGTGGAACAGCAGTGAAACAATAGTCTACAGGTTTCACGGAGGTTCTGCAAATAAATTTGCCCTATTTTGTGAGATGCTGGCAAACCCTAGCAATTATTGAGCTTCAGGATGATTTATAAAACTGTATGCGGTCCAGCCTTTGATATTGGCAGGCAATACTGATGCAGCTCACACAGGGTCTGTTGTGCTCCATATTAAGCTAAATAAAAAACTACAAACCCTTTTTTATGTTGTTCGGTTTTAGATTTAGTACTAATATAAACATGCTTATTGTTCCCACTGCTTTTTAAGACCAAATGTTGAATGCTCCCTCAAATTGTAAGTCACTTTGAATAAAAGCATCTGCTGTTTGAATAAATGCAAATGTGACGTAAATGTAAAATTTTTCACACTTTCTGCACTATAGATGCTGTGTACTATGTGACTAAGTAACCAGCATATATGTTGTTTCATCACAATGCCCTCAGACAGGCATACTTTTGAGGTCTGCACATAAACAAATGTGTAAATATTCTCTTGTTTTAACACTAAAACAACGTGGAGGAGCTCTTTTTTCTTCACAGAGCTGACAGCCCCTCAGCAACAGCTCCAGGCATGCAAAGTGGTCTTTCACTTCCCTTGACCATATATGGATTATACCGGTGCGCGCGAGGGGAGAGGAAAGCATCTCGGAGAAATTAAAACGTTTTCCTGTCATCAGATGAGGACAAATTAACGTTCATTGCTAAATTGACATCTCCCATCTTAAAGGGGTATACCAGCGAGCAGTCGCGTAGATTTCCATGGGCGAAGAAAAGTCTGAGGCGCACACAAACAGTCGCACGAGCATCGCGCATCAGTGAATGAGAGATCCACAGGTGAGCTGCTTCATATTTATCTGGATGTGTTTTCATTTATAACGCATGCATTGTTTAACATTGTGAATTATCGGTCAAATTGATGTGATGTGTTATTTGTTTTATTCTGTTTTCTAAGTGCGCAAGTTAAAAACACACGTTGTTTGTCTTGCATTAAACGTGTCTATATGCTATTGAAAGATTGTTCTATTACTCTTAACTAGCCTACATTGTTTTATTATTAATCGGTTTGTTGTGAATTGTATGCCAATTTCAGTGACATTTAAAAATGATTTAAAGTTGATCTTTCTGACTGGTTGTGCATAGTTTATGTTTTTTGCCACCTGTACCCATGTCGAAACAGATGTTATGGATGCTGAAGTAGCGCTCGTAGGGCGCAGTTAAAAGCAAAAAGATTTTTTGCAGAATAGCCTAACTGACAACGATTTGGCATTAAAACAAAACTATCAGGTTGCTTTTAACACATTTAGTAGCCTATACGCAAAGAACAACAATTTGACGAAAGTAGTCAAATATGGCATAATGTAGCCTACATGGTTAAGTTTTGTTGGTCTGTTTCTTTTCAAGTGCATTTGCTTATTGTTATTAAAGTAATAAGACTAAAAACATCTTCGTTTTCTTTAAAACCTTGCATTTTTTGTGAATTGTTCTCATTCTAAAAATATGGAATGGTGAAAAATGCAAAGGTAAATACTCATTTGAATGCTAACACGTATTTTATTTTACCCCTGGGAGATGCTTTGATGGTGCAATGGTCCACGAGGGAGTTAGTTGCCAAGACAACAGCACATATAGACACAAGACAAGGTTGACGATCCAAGAAGCAAATTATGTATCAAGTGAGGTATATGTATTTAAACACAGCAAAGAGTGCAAAAACTTGTCAGTTGTCAAAAGAATCACTGAAATTGTAATACTTAACCACTTCTTAAGTAGTTTGGTGAAAGGGGATTATTCATCAAACACATTATTGAATAAACAATTGCATCTTTGTTTGTCTGAGAGAAATAAATTTGCTTGCAAGTTGCAAATAATTTCATGTTTGTCTTTCCTATTCATGGTTGCTTAAATTCTCAAGAACATTAAAATTTTGTTGAGGCATTACTTTTCTTTTACATTCCCCATAGAGAATAAAACAGTCTCCCACAGCTTGTCCCACAGTAATTGAATGTGAAAGCACCGACTTTCCTTTAGTGATTGACAGTTTAAATCTGTGCTGTTCTTAATGGGGGCTCGAGCAGACGTGTGAGAAGAGAGGTGAAAGGCAGCACTCCTTCTGTCAGTTGTAGGCTGTAAAGACCTTTCTGGAGTTACAGAAAAACATGTGGAATTGCATTACTTAAAAAAACCTCTTTGTACTTTAATGTGCTGAAATCATGCCATGTTGTTGAGTTTAAGGGTCCTTTGACTCAAACCATTAGAGCTGTTGACTTTCTCATATCTCTTTAAAATCACGACGGCTCGACATGATTTACCCCTTATTTTACCAAATAATCAACTGGCACACTTTAGTGAGAATGAAATTTCACTGTCTAATTTGAGAAGTGTTTTCTCAAAGTTGCTGTTGACTTGAAGTAAGAGATTTTCAACTTTCTATGTTTAATGAAAATTCATTGCAGCTTTCAAATACAAGATCATCAGACCAAACTAAATTTGCACTGATATTATTAAATAAGTTGGTTATTTATCAGTTACTTATATGAACTTGCCTACACAGCATGACGATTGTTGACCTGAGTGTGATTTGATGCACATTGAACAAAAACGAGTAGAAAACATTTCATTCAAAACTGAAAAGTTGAAAAATGTATTAAAATATTTAAGTCTAATTTTCTATTCTTTTAACAACTGTCTCTTGAAATGAGTCAGTGATTTGAGTCTTCTGTCCAGATGCTGATTTCAAAACCAGTCAATTTCTTGTTGCCATGGTGGTTCGGTTGCTGATTTTACGAGGTAAAGTTTTTGGAACAAAGCAAACATTTCCCTCACTGTCAGTGCTCAGTTACACAACAACCTCACAGGGACAGACTGTGTCATCTAACGTCTATGCAATTTGTTCCATCACATGGTGAGCGTAAACGCATGTAAACATCTCAAACGTCGCCTTGAAAAACAGAACTACAGCCCTATTCTTCACGTTCGATCGATCGCAATTGCAAAATGTCTGACTGACGTTAACGTTGATCAACACTCCAGATTGGCTCTTTGGAAATGGCCTAGTGGGAAATAAGCTGGCATATCTCCCCTGATGGCCCTACACCTTTATCAGAGCCTTGAGGATTATTGGCCCTTATCGGCTCCTAGATCGTAATGATATGTGCCCCGTTTCCTCCCCTGTACCACCTCCCCCATCTGACTGACTTCCCTGTGGAAGACCTTTTGTTTCGGCACAACACGAGCAAACCTGTGTCACATACCTGCAGCATCAGCCCTGAACTCACGAGCGCCTGTCTGTGTGCTGTCAGTCAGGTTCAAAACCTGACGGGATGTTGCCTCACGCTTTCACAGAACGCTCTCACTCCGGGGAAAAGCTGGGGCTATTCCACACCCACACAACCGATGGTGCTGGCACACTTCAAGAATTGTGCATCTGATAAAGCCGAAGGACTGCATTGATTGAATTACACTGTGGCTTGGCAGGTTCAAATATTAAAATATGTGTGTGTATATCGTTTCATTGCCGATGTGGAAAATGGCACTCTTACAGGCAACCTTTAGCCGGCCATTCAGAGCTTCATAATGAGAAGGACACTTGACATTTCTGCAATTTAGAAAATATTGGAGACACGGTCATGGGCTGTCTCATAGTGCTTATCCAGAAAGACTTCATTGTGAGAGAAGAGAGCTGTGATTGTATCTATGACAATCACAGGGTTTGCCATCACAGATTATAATGAAAACCTACTGGACTGGTTTGCTCAGAGCAACCTGAAAAATAGGAAATAGTGAATAGGTAAGGGAGAGCTGTCTACCAAACGTAGCACAACTTTTGTCACGTGACTGTCCATCATATACATTATATATGGGAGGATACAGGATAAGAGCTTTAATGTTGTGAACCGGAAGGCACGATCAACTTTTAGAATTTTTCTGAGAGGAATGAAATATTAGATGAGGAAAAATAGAGGGCGAGGCTTGTTTTTATTTACCGCAAATTGATAGACTGATAGTTGAGGGGATCAAACTGACATCATCTTAGCCGTTATAAAACGACTATAAACCAAGGCTTCAAATCACTTGTTGCTTTTATAAACAGTTATTCCATGTGAATGAATAATGAAAGAATCATATGAGATGATCTACTTAGTGACCTTTGGGTAGTGCGGCACACATCTAACACACAACATATACATACTAGGAATGTCTCATTGTAGTCAGAAAGGTCTTCTTTCTTGACTGGCATATCTTGGCAGGAAGAACTTGGCACAAATAAATAAGGGCTGAGGAATGGGCGCTGGTGCAGTTTGTGTGGCATAGCATTGAAAGCATTATTACAGCAACCCTTCCTCATTTCACTTGACAAAAAACATCAGGATAACTGTCACGATTGTCGTGGTGGAAGAACCCAAATGCAGGCAGACGTGAATGCGGGGGGTAACAGAAGACTTTTATTAACAAATAAAAACAAAATAAAAACCCACGGTGGGGCAAAATACAAGAACAAGAAAAAACGATAAACTAACACAGGACGAGGACTAACTAAACACTATACTGAATAAAACACTAGACGAACTAAACTAAACTAAACTAAACTAAACACTTACTGGGACGATGAAACACGACAGGGACAGGTGACAAAGGATTCTTTGGACGAGAGACCAAGACGAACTGGATACAACATGTACAGAAAACAATCCTCGAGCACAAGACAATGAAACATGAGGCATTATATGGGGGAATACAAACGAGAGATAATGACACAGGGCAGATGAGGGTAATGAAACACGGACGGGAAGCAATACATGAAACGTGAGGGGCGGGGCTAATGACGAGACACTGGAGAGAACGCATATTATTGTCAAAAGGACAATAATATGTTTCTCTCCACACATAACCAAAGACTTTGTCATGGCTCTGCCTCAGGACCAGGAAATCCAAGACTAGGTGAGGCAGAACCATGACAAACTCATCTATATGTATAAGAGTGAAAATCTATAGGACAAATCAGTCGCTCAGTCCCTGTATATGAATGACGGTGAGAAATGTATGAGAAGGAACATTATGAAATCAATAAAACTATTTTGTAACAATCAGAGGTATTGAAATTGATAAAGTCTAATATGATGGTCCTTCACTGCATGTCTGAGAAGAGCAAAAGATGGAAGCATAAATGTAATATTGCTTATCTGATGGCAGCAGCTTTAACTTTTACTTCTTGTGAGTTCAGGAATGTGGATCCAACAAAACCAAAAGATGTTAACTCTTTCCTCAAAATCCCCTTTCACCATCACCGGCTTAACTGACGAAAGGTGACAGAAGCAAAAACAAGAGCATGCTTTGTGCAGCTTTTGTCGAATCCTGTGTACCTGCGCTGGCGGCTCGTCTCTCTGCCGTTACCATAGAGACCCCTCCATCCCCAGTGGAGAAGCCTTTGACTGCCAGGTTTTACCATCTCTCTATTGAGCAACGGTGTCACTCATAGCACAAGAGTCTGTGCAAGGGACAGAGCGGGGACCACCAGTCGGAACGCCAGTGGTCCCTTGGCAGCCGTTGCGTTGTGTTGGTTAGCATGTCAGTTCTCACCATTCATGGGAGCTGATGACTGAAACGGAGTGACATCCAATTCAGATGGCGCCATGCGTTATTGAAATGGGTTCCCGTGGGAAGCAGCTGCTCGCCGGCCTGGTGCTAATTGCCACCGGTAAGAGCGGAGAGCTCAGGTGAACACATATCTTTCAATGCGCAGCACTCAATTCCAGCACGGCAACCGGTGGAATGTGCGCTGTGTGGGGACAGACGCTGTTGTTCTGCATAACCACATCGCTTTGTCTGATCCCCGATGACTTTTAATGCATGTCTGGTCAAATGATGAGGATGTGATAAAGTCTTTTCCTCTTGTCCTGCAGAGTTATTCTCGCTGAGGGATGTCAGACATGAGCTTGAGCTTCATGAACCCTGGAAAACAATCTAGACCAGTCAGTGACCAGATCAGTTAAAGGGAGTTTCAACAAATGAAAATTTCCTAAATCACAACTAATAAGCTCTCCCTATTTTTCATAAACATTTACTCAGTGACACGTCAGAGGGGACCTGACCCTCCCGGCTGAGACTGGTTTCTACCGAGGTATAAAGTAGTATAGCTAAAGTAGTGTTCTATAAACACCATGCACTGTGCTGTGTTTTACCTTATCTGTGTTTTTCTGTTTTTCTCTTGTGAAGCTGCTTTGGAACAATGCACATTGTGAAAAGCGCTATGTAAATAAAATTGAATTGAATAGTCCAACCAAAAATAAAAATTCTGTCTTTATTTTTTCACCCTCGAGTTTTTCCCAATCTGTATACATTTCTTTGTTCTGATGAACACAGAGAAAGATATTTGGAAGAATGTTTGTACAGTTCTTGGCCACCATTGACTACAATAGTAGGAAAAATTGCTTTACAAATGTCCTTGTTTTGCTGAACACAAAAGAAGATATTTTGAAGTATATAGTAAAGCAAACAGTTCTGGCACTTTTGACTACCATTGTAATTTTTCCTACTATGGTAGTCAATGGTGTCCAAGAACTTTTTGGTGACAAGCATTCTACCAAATATCTTTCTCTGTGTTCATCCCTATTACTTTTTTATTAAGTATTACTTACAGGGTAAAGTATAATCCTCCAGAATGATGCTAGATCATACTAGAAGAAAAACATCGTGCCATTGTTGTATTTTATGGCGTTGATCCATAGATAACAACTGATACAGCAGTGGGCTTCAAAACTCCTCCTCGCAACATTTAGAAATTTGATGAAGGAGAACATTTACTGTCATGAGATGAAAGGAGTGTTTGCACATCTGCATCTCAATCAAGATTATTTTCAGTCGCTTGTTCTGACTCTTTCTCTCGTGACTTTCAATGCTCATTTTTTCCACACATTTTCTCTTTTTTTCCCCTCATAGTCAAGTTGCCTTTCTCTCAGTGACTTAGTGTTGTATGTTAGTGAGTCACGCTCACTCCGAACCCAGAATGAAGTGGCTGTTGTTCATGGCCCTCAAACTCCTCAGGTTAAGAGCACAGAGCATAATCCTGCGATTCCAGTCAATCGGAATTAAGAGCTCGCGGCGGCTGTCTGTTGTGACATTGAGAGTAATTGCAGGCTTCGCTTCTCACGCCAGTGACCACTTGCCACGGCCGCAGACAAATGGGCCTGACACACACGTCAATTAACGCTGGACAGGAGCAGCGTGGCCCTATGCAAAGTGTGTTTATAACTGGATTATGAAGGGGAGGGATGATACCTGTAATTACTCATCCTCAAGCACAACCAATGGCCGACCTGAGAGGTGGATGCTGGGTTAATTGTTTCCTGTTTTTAATTTCCACATCCTTCTTTTCGAGATGTTTTTTTACATTCTCCAGCCGTGGATTTGATGCAGTGTGTGGTCTCTGCTGCAGGTCGTGAACAATCATGTCGACGCTGCTGGATCTGAAGAGCAGTGTACTGAGGCAGGTGCAGAGGAGCCAGTCTCTGAGGACCAGGAGAGAACCCCCGGCCGCGGCCAGCGGTGGTGAAAGTCCCCCGACGCTTGCACGGCGCCCTGGCACCATCATACACAGGTGAGTCAGGGAGCTGAGAGCAAAAACGCTTTACGTTCTGGTTTGAACTAAAAAGCAGAGGTGTTGAAGGACACTTTTTAAGTTTCACAAAGGAATTTTGGTAACGCTTTAGATTTCAGCCCGCAATGTAACAATTTAACTATGGGTACTTTTATTGTTACAGCACACACGATGGATATTACTAACAGCACACTGGGAATATGAGGAAATTATGAGTTTCTGCTTTGTTTTATTTATAATTTTACCAAATGTCCTCCTTACCTTGCACACGGATGATCTCAGCTGCCAGTCATTTTAATCATTTTTAGTGTTTTAAAAGTAATTTAACCCAATCCATGATCTTCCATACAGCAGGGGTTCCCAAACGTTTTCCTTTTCAAGACCCACCAGTTTTGTTAACACATTTGTTCCCATGTTTTATAACTTTCTGTGAGACAGTAGCTTGGGTAAAATGTAGTGTATGTTAATGCTAACTTTCTCCCAAAAGATTGTGTAGCATACCCTTAAAGGTCCAGTCAGTGAAATCTAGCGGCAAGGTTGCGAATTGCAACCAACCGCTCACTCCACCCCTCCCCCTCCCTATCGAAACACTATGACGGCTGACAGAACATGGCGAATTACATGCAAGGGGACCCGTGGTGTATGTAGATAGAAATAGCTCATGATAAGGTAATAAAAACATAACACTTCATTGTGTAAGCTCTTTATACACATCTGAAGGCATAGCTATGTATATTATATTGCATTTCTGTCAACAGATCATCCCAAAAATTACACATTGGACCTTTAAGTTTTAAAATAAAGTATACTTGTGGTACTGCAAAGTGCCTAAAATGATAAAATCACTGTAAACCAAGGCTTCATGGGGCTCATTCGTCACTTTATGGGTTGCACAAACACTCACCTTTTATTTCACTTCCCGATCATGCGAAGACAGTAATTGGAATTTATTCATCTTGAAAGTGTCTTCCTTTTTGTCATGCTTTCGTCCATGGATTTGTCAAACTGTCAAGTGTTGCCGGGCTGTATAAAACTAAAGGCAATTGAAATAGAAAATGTCAACACATTAAGGAAACCTTTGCAAATCAAACACTTGCAAGGTGTCTGTGCGAACTTGTGTTTTCCCGTATTGATACAGTCGATATAGCGAAGTCCTGTTTCAACGTGTTTAACGTTTGAAGTTTTGTATTGATCTATTAACTTCCCGCAGATCTTAACAGATGGTGGAATGACAGTCTATGAACAGGCCAGTGACTCATTATGCTCTCGAACGCCTACTACATCTATACTACATTCACGCTTTGAGTATGACTCAATCTCAACACGCTGCTCTATCACATTTCAATTTTATCTGTGTTAAGAATGATGTACAAGAGTGGCCTTTGTGTGGATCGTGAAACAATTACTGTTCTGGCTCAATGCAGTTTTACAAGACTATTCCTTATCATTCAGGATTGGTTTTCAGACAATTTCCACGAGCCACAGACAGACGTGATTCGGTCTCTGTGGTTAGTTAAGAATGACAGTTTGATCTTTACGAAAGGCACAGATCGCCGTAATACCACTGGCTAATTTTAGCACAGCCAAAGTGTTTTTTAGTGTTCCTCTGCCACCACTACACGGATAGATCTTTTTTTCACCCCATCTGGACATGTTTACATGTACCATACATGTTTTAAATACACGCAGAGCGTTCATTCTGAAGCGAAACTAGAAAAAAATTGTTAGATCAAGAACTTTTTTTGGCCTAGTTCATGCGGTCATCAGAGCTACACAACGCAAGTCACGTCCATGAAGCCACGGCTTTGTCAAGATTCGCGTCCGTAGGTAAACAAAGTCGATTGTTTTGCAGTCGTCTTCCCAGCCTTTCTCGTTTTGAATCCTTTTCGACTGATTTCAAAGCCAAACGTAATGATGGGCATATGAACCTTGCGGTTTCTATAGCAACAGAAACACGTCTGTTTATCACAGCTGCTCCTAAAATATGAGCTGCTTTATTTTTAATGACTGCACCTCTTCTGTCTAGGAGGGAAAAACACCTGTTACGTGCAGCGGAGAACTAAGCGATTGTTTTGTGCTTGATTTGATGTACCCGTCTTCATTATTGTTTTTTTTTATAAAAAAAAACAATGTAACTGGCCAAATGTAACTAGCTGTGGTCAATGAATCTACCCCCCCAACACCCCCCGATTCAGTCCTGTGAGATTCAGAGCTAATGTGAACCACCGTTGCCTCCGGCTGTACGACTGCCATCATTAGGGTTGCAGGAAGATGTTTGTCTCCTTCATTAGCACAGAAGAGAACTAATACCTCTAACCCAGACACTCACTCATTAATATTATGCAAATGATGCAAAGCTGAGCCTCCCTTTCCTGTGAACCGTATTCACAGGTGACTACAGCTACTGTGATTGCAGCTCATGGGAGATGTTTGCAAGAAACATGGAGGTGGGATAGTATTGCCAAAGTCAGGGTTTCCTGTCATTTAATGATTAGATCAGACAAGTTGTAATAGCTTTTGTCTTGGTAGTGTCTGATCACGCACGCTAATTTGATTTTGTATTTCGTCACAGCGGATAAGACCACGGGCTCACGGTTAAACCCAGAGTGGGCGATTTGTCATCGTTTTAAAAGGAGGTGGGGGATTGTTTGAGGCGCTAAATCACTAGCGCCACACCACAACCTTTTAATATAGCCTATCACAGGGGTGTTAACTGAATGAGTGATTTTTTGTACGTCTAGGTATAGGTCTGTCTGTCACTATTGCTTTATAGCAGTGTTTCCCAATCTTTTTAGTGTTATGAAACCCCACAGCACCATAAGCAGAGCTCCAGTAACCCTTCAGCAACACCAACAGGTTATCACTAATAGTATTATAATGAACATTAATACAATAATTAACTTTGAAATTAGAAACAGTTGATACCGTGTGTGACTCGTAATGCAGGTTCAGCGTTATGAAACAGTATGAAAGGTAATGTCATTTAAGTAAGGGATAATCCATGGCTAGCCATGCATTGAATGCTTTTAATGCACAACGTAGAGGCCAATAACCTGGTTGCCTCCGCAAAGTGCATTAAAATCCTTTAATGCACGGCTAGCCGTGGATTTATCCCGCTTGTACCATGGTCATTTGCCAAGTTAAAGCTGTTATTGATGTTTATAGTGTCATTTTTGATCAGACAGGTCAAAATTACAGTTATTTTTGTCAGTTAAATTCAGACATTGATCCAACTGGCTGCTACCTGTGCATTAAACTGTTTTGATGCACACCTTCCAGCAGAATCAAGTATTCAAACAGACTATGGTATAAAAAGTTAATGTTGCTTATACAAGAGTGTTAACCAGTGGTGTAATTTTGTTTTGAAAAGTGGTGGGGACAGAGATGACAAAAACATTACTTTAATAAATTATAATAGGGAATATTTATCATATATTGGTCCGTCCATGCCTACGGTGCCTACTCCACTTTTTGACTCCAGCTCTCACAGTATGTGGTTCCCAAACTGTCATTTGGGGAAGGTCACTTGGGTGTTGCCGTGCATTACACTTAAAACAGTTATTCCTATGACTAAAAATGTCACTTTGTTCATTAGTTTTTGCGTTTTGTGCTTGGACACTGGATGTACAAGCATGCGGCACGAGTGCGGATGATGCACGCATTTTTATACTGGCCGCGTTTCTGGAGTCGCAGCTTTCTGTCTTCCGCACATATATCTCACGAGTTTGAGCAACGGGAGATGGTGAGAAAGCGGCGCATCCTGCATTTTCCACATGTTTTAGATGTTAATGACCACTAAACAATACACACCTTCTGCAAGCATTTCTAAATTTCTTCCAAAAAGTGGTGGGGACATGTCTCGCGTGTCCCACCCGCAAATTACGCCTATGGTGTTAACTGTACAAATAACGATGATGGTCTGATAATTTCATATTTTCTATCTACGTACATTGTGTGCTTGAGACACAAGCATAAATTAACCTTCCCTCATTACATACAGTACATTTTGCATTTAAAAGCTGAGTTGAATATAAGTAGTGTAAATATTGTAATACTTCATATTGAAGTTTTCATATTAGTGTAAATTTACAGCTCTGTATTGCGTCTGTGGCAAAGCAATTATAAGATAATGTTCAAAACTAATACTGCGCTGTCTTGTGAAGCTGTACAAATGAATTGAAACAGCCCAGAACAGGACAAACAACAAAAACCAAACAATAACGATAAATTTGAGATTAAGTGTTTTTCAACCTTAATGATTCAAACATGAACATTTACTTTTGAAGACACAAGGGAGCTGATGTAGTTTAGTTTTGTTCATGTGAAAATCACAGTGTTGTGACACAGACGACAGTAGAAGCCTTGATGTGTAACTAAGACTGTGACAGACATTTAAATGACCTGGTTAAGAGTAAAATCTCGTATTATGATGCACTGGGGAAATACGGGGAATGCAAGTGATGGGCGGCAGCATTAGAAATGAACGTAATCACACACGGTATGACCTGAAGGGCCCAGATAGAATCAGAGGTAATGAGCTCCATCCAGGATTTTATTTCCTGTTGCCTGGGCAAGATTTACTTGGATTTTCTATGTGAACTCTGCAGAATCTTTTCTCTCTAAATGTCACCCCAACCAAAGAATGATTATTGCATACTTAACATTTAATTTTCCATGGCATACATCTGATTCGTAATTGCCAAGCTGTATTTTACGCGTGTGTCTCTGAAGTTTAGACCACAGTCGGGCATTCATGCTCTGCAGTGTATGTGTGTGCGATGTCAGTAGAAATATTTTTTTTTTCTCTCCAGTATAAGCTTTGAAGTCTGAATAATGAAAATAAACAGTATTGCTAAAATAATAAAAAGCTAGCTTCATGGAAAGTCTGTTTCCTAGCAACATAAATGTGGGTGACTGTTTGTGGGCATGTATATGTGTGTGTATTTTTGTGTAACTTGCACTTGTGGGAATCACAGAAGTTGTAATAATCCGTGCCTCCCGTGCAATCACTTTTCAAAAAATAATAGCACAGAAATCTTAATAAGCTTTGATTGGAGATCTAAAACCAAGCACCAAATGGTTATGACTCCAAGCACCCATAAGGCAAAAGTGTAGTCCGGCCGTCCACGTCTGCCCGCATGACGTAATTTTCGTCATCAGGAGGGTCCGCGGTTGTCTGCACACCGCGTACGCGTGGAGCCCATTTTTTGAGATCGCGCAGTCTGTTATACTGTTTGGGTATAAGCATTCTTCCAAATATCTTCCTCTGTGTTTATCACAACGAAGACATTTATACAGATTTTGAACAACTTGAGGGTGAGTAAATGGAGACAGAAATTTCATTTATGGGTGAACTATCCCTTTAAGAGTCTTCACAGTTATGTCTCAAATGTTTTTCTTCCAAAAACTCCAAAAAAAGGAGACATTTTGATAAGAATGTTTAAAATTGAATTCACATTGAAATGGCACAATACAGCAAAATTTGTAACATTCTTGAGACCTCTTCTAAAACTCTGAAGATGTCAAGACTTTTTTCTCACAAGAAAAATCACAAGAAAAATGTGCTGTAAGCGTCTATCCCTCAAAAAGGTGTTATGAGAAAACACACTTATTCCTGTGACAGCCCTAAAATTGTAAAACATTAGTGTTTTTTTTCCCCAAGAAAACTAGTCAGAATCAGAATTGCTCTAGTGGTCCATTTTATGCATTTAGGTTTGCTGACATTAAACTGGCTGACAGAGAGGGTGTGGTCAGAGTCCAAATGGCACATGATCTGCGCTAAGCTGCTTACCGCACCTTTCCGTAAAATATCCATTGACTCTATTTAATCACATTGCTATCTAGGAGAAAATTCAAGATGCTAAAGAGATCTCATTCGTCATTACTATTTCGCACGGCGCTGAATAAATCAGTCTAGACAGTCCTAGACCATTCAGACAATTATGTAATATGTGGTCTCATTTAGTGTATATTTACGCAAACTCTTAAGTGTCACCCCTGATTCATCTCATGAGGGAATCCCATAAGAGCTCTGCTGGATTTCTGGGCCGGCGGGGAGTGGAGGCGCAGGTATCTAATGTGCACCTGCTGTGATGCTGCTGACAGGGAAACGGATTGGAGTGCCCTGGGGAGAATAAATAACGAGAGACGGGGGGTTTGAGAACCCCGAGGGGTCTGACATCTGTATGGCCATACTAATGGATTCTTCCCTCATTCCTCAACACTCAGTGAAGTCAGGCAGGGCAGAACGGGGGAGATGGGCGATATTCCCTAGGTGCTCCGGTCTGCCAACCAATCCCGCATTGAACGTGCTATCATCACCATGACGACGGGGTCTGGAAATTAGCAAGTGGCAGGGGTCCAGGAGCTCACCCCGCTCTGCTGGAGAAGCACGTCTCCCGCCCCCTCCCTCGGACCACCTCACAATACCATAAATGAAGTTGGACAGTGAAGATGAGGCTCGATCAGAAGCGGCAGGACGCGATTGTATACTTGTTGCGCTGTTGATGATTTTAACGGTGTGGCAGTAGCTCTAATGAGGACAGAAAACGTCCATCATCTTTCTAATCTCCATGGAGGCTATTTCTCCCAGACGTGCTTCAAGCTGTTGATTTTCAGGCTTGTCAGAGGAACGCGCTGGCCTGTCACCTCAATCCCCGGTGAGAACAGGCATTTTGTAGATTAACAAGAAGAAACAAGGTCCTCAACAAATTCAGAAATCTGCTGTCAATGTTCCTCACTGTGTTTGTTTGTTTTGCTCAGCTGAGCGGCATCTGCTTTCTGAGCTCATTCTTTCAGATGTGTAATGAAACGGATTACACACCCTGCTGAAAAGACCAGTGGCGACCGGCATGGCTTTCCATTTTGGTTTATGTTGGATTGTTGCTGGTCTTAGCTGGTGCAAGTCAAATTTAGCTGGTTAAATGTCCTCTTGTTGGTAGAACTGGATGATGAAGGAACTCTTGCTGGAGATGTCTGAAGGGAACACCACACACAGTGACAATAATAAACCTGTACTCTACATTAAGATGTGTTAAAGGTCTAATGTGTAATCTTTTCTGGAGGATCTATTGACAGAAATGCAATATAATGTACATAACTATGTCTTCAGAGGTGTATAATGACCTTACATAATGAAGCGTTATGTTTTTAGTACCTTAGAATGAGCTATTTCTATCAGCCGTGATCCTACTTTGTGAAAGCTAAAGCAAACTTTTAAATATTAGTTCAGTACAGAAAAGAATACCAGTCCAGCAGTGTCTTAATCTTTATTTTTGTTAAATAGAACAAACACAGTACAGCTGTTGCTTTACGACTTCATTGCTGAAAACGAATGTGAACTTTGCTATTCTCCTTCATTTAGAAAGTTATAACTTAGTTATCGTTTATCGTTATAATGTGAATGTCCATTAAAGCTGGGTATATATCTTTCTGTTTGCTATTACAATAATTAAAAAGCAAAAATCTCTACTACACCAGGTTTGTCGGACTGGTTTGTTTGTCGGACAAAATGGCGGTCAGTCACGGGGGCACATAATATCGGCATTATGATTGGTCAGATCGCCTGTCAATCAAACTGCTTGCTTGTGAAGGGTCAAATGGCCATGTTGTTTCTACAGTAGCCCTAAACGGACAAACTGCTCTACAGAGTATGTTTCGTAAATACAGTATATCGTTACCTCCTTGTCATGATCGCACGTGGAGAAGAACCCAGATGCAGGCAGGCGTGAAGGGTTTAACAAAACAAGACTTTTATTAAACAAATAACAAACTAAAATACCCACGAGGGGTGTCAAAAATGAGAACAGAACTGGGATACAAAACTTGAAACAAAAATACTTCCCACGAGGGGGCAAAAACAGCAGGACAAAATATTCAACAAAACTCGACCAAACGTCTCACACAGAACCACGGCAGGGTAAACACAAAACTCAATCCACGGACAAGGTGAAGAACAGGAACACTAAACGCAAGTACATATACAATCCACGAGCACAGGACAAAGAAACATGAGGGCATTTTAAAGGCAAGACAAACGATGGATAATGACACAGGGCAGGTGGGAAACATTAGACACGGCAGGGAAGCAATACATGAAACGAGAGGGGCGGGGCCAAAGACAAGACACGAGAAAACACATGGAGTGTCAAAAGATAAACACCCCATGGTTTTCTCACACAAAACCAAAGGCTTTGTCATGACTCTGCCACAGGACCAAGAAAAACATGACAAAGTGAGGCAGAGCCATGACACTCCTTCAGCAAAGAAGTGGAGACATCTTAGTCCTGTGTCAGCCCACATAGTAGAGGGGGGAGTTGCAATTCAAACCTCACCGCTCAATAGATCCTCCAAAAAATGGCACACTGGACCTTTAAACACAGAGTGTGTTGTTTTTATAGTGTGTCAAGTGTAAAATATAAGTTCAAATTTAGTGAAAAGTGCAAGTTAAAAGTTTTATTTTTATTAATTTAACTTCACATGGCTACTATTCTTAGCAATGAGCCACCTATATGACAATATAAAGAATAAAATCACTTTTGGCATTTTTGTGAGAGGTACAGTTTCAGTGACAGAGACACAATAACTAGCAATGTTGGAATCAAATATCAAAGAAAAAATCCAATGTCATAGCGACAAAAAGTACGAATTTTAATAAAAAATGTCAGAGATGTGGTCAGGTGGCTAGTGATCTCACTCTCTCTTATCCGTTTGCTTCTTTTCAACAATACATTTTCAGTGGTTACTCTTTAAAATTTGTTTTTCTAGATTATGGTTAGTGTAGGGTATTAAAAGTTCACTTTTACAATTAATAAATTAATTTAAAAAAAACGTTATGCTAGCTCTATTATTTTTCTTATTTTGTCTGTATACTGACTGTTGCTTTGTTTTTGTACCTTTGTATTGCTGGTTCGTGTTTATTGCCTTCTTCAGATGAATCGCTTGTTGTTTTCCTCAACTGTACGTTGCTTAGGATAAGCCTCTGCCAAATGAATAAATGTACGTTTAATGTCACTGTAGTGCTTAAAAATGATATGAAAAAATAATAAAAATAAAATAACATTTTTAACTGTTGGTATTTTTCTGAAAGTAAAATCTGCATGCTAATATGAGCTCATCTGGTTGTATATGTCAACACCGCTCTCGGTTTCAGCATAAATTTGACATTTTGACAGTTTATTACCACTTCTACATTTATCCATGTTCAAGTAATTACATGTCAACCAAAACAAGCATTTGCCAGATGCCTGTCAAAGAGCTCCCAATGTTGCTCAGCTCATCTTATTATAGTGCGAATGAGTGTAACCTCCAGATGAGCTTTCAGTGTGTGATACTGAATACAGCGTATTAGATCAGAGACCAAAACCCTGCGATTTTGTCGGCAGGGAAGCTCCTTTTGAAGGCACATTGTATAATTAAAGATAAACAAGGGCGAGATGTTTCACGACTGAACTGATCCATCTCTATTTCCAGGGTTGCCAGGGGAAACGGGGAGTTCTTTGACCGCATGAATAAAATCCTCCAGAAACAGGATAGTCTGCTGTCTGCTGCCCAAACTGAGGTAACCACATTCTTCACAAGACGACAGAACATTTCTGTTTTAACCAGGGTACCAGGGTCACCACACCTCCAAAGAATCTGAAGTAATGATTAAGAATCAACGTTTTTCTCTACATGTTTCTCTGCTCCCCATATCATTAATTCTCTTTGACATTCTGTATATAGGTGGTTCAGATATTACATGTTTCCTTCAATAGAGCAGAGCAATTCACGCCCCCTTCCCTCATATAAAGGCAACATCAGAGTTAATGTGCTTGAATTAGATGTTTATTGAAGAGCTTCCTCTCCCACTGTTCTAGCAGTAAATGTTGAAAAAGCAGCAATCAATGTTGACTTATTCTTGGGGATAAAAATGTCATTACCACTTGCAAAGAGCTGTACAATAAGTTGTACATTCACTGTTGAAAGACTTTGCAGAATTGTCTACAATAGTCCAATAGATCTACAAGTAAATTGTGTAAAATAGATTTTTTTTTATTGAACTCGTTGATCCAACATTCATCGTTTTTGTAGGAATTGATGTAAACATTGAAATTTAAAGGCCCGTGGCACATCCTTCAGAAGCAATTACATCCACCGTTGACTTTGTGTGGGTGGTAATCATTCCCACATAATAACTATAAGGTATTTCTATTTAAAAAACACTTCACGTCATTAATATGTGTGTGTCGCCTTCTTTGAATTACTTACCTGAGGTCACGCCACAACATTTCATTACGAATAAAGGTCAAGACTTTGACTTGGCCATTCGGAAGTACTATAGTTTCACGTTGCATTATTCTGATATAGATTTTCTTTCATGTTCAAGGTCAATAATGTTGTGCCCTATGACCTACACCCAAAGATTTTTACGTCATTTATGACACAACACTTCCCCATTATTGACAGGTTTTTCCGGCTTTCCATGTTTAATACAATAGGGGACACGTTTGATATATTGTATGTTCATACATGTCTGTGACCCTGGACCACAAAACCAGTCATGAGGGTGATCTAAAAGGAGATTTATACATCATCTCATAAGCTGAATAAGCTTTTCAGTGATTTTTGGTTTGTTAGGATAGGACAATATCTGGCCGAGATACAACTATTTGAAAATCTGGAATCTTGAGAAAAAATATTGAGAAAATTGTATTTAACGTTGTTAATCAGAGGCGCTGTTGCAGGCCATTGCTAAGAAGAAACAGTTTTGTTTTAATGCTCTCTCTTCACTTGTTAAGTGGCGACATGAGGAATACCATTTCCGGGTCCAAGCATCTGTTCATTCACATTTACATACATTTATGCATTCGGCAGATGCTTTTATCCAAAGCGACTTACATTGCATTATACTATACATTTGCTCCTAAGTATGTGCAATCCCTGGGATCAAACCCATGACCTTGGCGTTGTTAACGTCATGCTCTAACCACTGAGCCACAGGAAAGCACTTCAAGCGGGGCTACAGATTAAACAGCTGTTTATGAGCACTGTTTACTCATATTGCATAATTAAGCGAAACACGTATTAACTCAAAGTATACACTACAGTCACCAGCCTCACGAATCTCCGACATCAAATTTGAATAAATTATGAAAAATAAATCGGGGATTCGTTATGAAGATAAAGGTTAGGATCACGGTTTTCCGATAGTTTTACAGCTCGCCATGAGCCATCAACAAACATGAAAAAAGCCAAGTGAACTTTAGCACTTACTAGAGGCACAGAGGCACTTAACAAATGCTCACCC
The DNA here is from genome assembly GCF_024868665.1 of Triplophysa rosa. NCBI lineage: Eukaryota > Metazoa > Chordata > Actinopteri > Cypriniformes > Nemacheilidae > Triplophysa > Triplophysa rosa. The sequence goes on from NC_079900.1 coordinate 18,500,702, forward strand.
GTATTGCTGTCGGTTTGCTGGAATTTGAACGTTTTCTTACTAAACACATCGTTATCACTTGGTGAAAAATCCCCTTAGTGCTATTGCGATTTTGCTGCACCCACTCACAAAAATAACATTTATATATTTACGGTAGGAAACTGACAAAATATCTTTATGGAACATGATATTTACTGGCTATTGCCACAAATATACCCGTGTTACTTAAGACTGGTTTTGTAGTCCAGGGTCACATAGAGTAGAAAATATTCAAAGTTTTGTGAAAATGATCAAAATGTTGCCGCTGGTGGGAAAGAGTTAAGGTTCATCGCATGGAAAGGCAACCTGACATTCTCCTGTAAATTTAGCTGTAGATTTATCTGTTAGATTTAACGTCGTGCTTTTCATCACAGTAAGAACAAAATATAACTCCATCAGGGACTTGGTGCTACAACCAAGTGATATGAGTAAATGTCACATAATATGAAAAATAAACCCGATTTGACCCAGACTGGATGGCATACAATAAAGAATAAATGCGAATGGGGGAGTAAGCAGAGTAAATGCCATGCAGAATGAAATACAATGCGTAAAGTAATTAACAAAAAGCATTAGTCTAGCGCTTCTATTGTGAGACACACAGCACTATTAGAGTTCATTATCCCCACAATGACAGCAAGCTACAGTATCCAGTTCTGAGGCTGTGCATCATGATACTCCCACCATCATATGGCACGTCTGGTGTGAGGTTTCTATGTGGGGATTCGCCATTTTGCTGTCTGCGAAAATAACGTCGCTCATTATGCTGCATGCTGTAAAGTTAATCTTTTACCTCATTTCTCTGGTACGCTTTTCCAGCAGCTGTTTGGATGATTCTAGTTTTCTGTGACAAAGAAGAGCAGCAATGTTCTCGGAGAGCTGTGAATCCCACCTCAATAAATTTCTCGGCATTTTCTCAGCTGTGGATTTATGAACACTGACAAGAGGCAGTGCTAGAAAATTGTTCACTGTTATTTTGGGCTTCTTTGAGATAGTCTGAAATATTCTTCATCCTGTTCATGGCCAAAGGGATTGTGGCTAAAATCTCTTGCTTAAAGTAAAAATGTCTCTTGACACTGTTTTTACACATTCGCCTCAATCTGGAATTAAGACGTTGTTGACTGTAGCAATAATTTTGTCAACATTTCTATGCTCTTTAAAGGGATTCACCCCAAAATGAACATTCAGTCATCATTAACTCACTCTTGTCGTTTCAAACCTGTACGACTTTCTCTCTTCTGCAGAACACAAAAGAAGATATTTTGAAGAACGTTGGTAACCGACACCCATTGACTTGCATTGGTTTTGTGTCCATACAATAGAAGTGAATGGGTGCCAGCGCTGTTTGGTTACCAACTTTCTTCAAAATGTCTTCTTTTGTGTTCTGCGTAGGAAAGAAAGTCATACAAGTTTGAAGGGACAAGAATGTGAATAAATGATTACATCATTTTCATCTTTAGGTGAACTATCCCTTTAAGTTTACAGAAATGTACTGTGGTACAATGGTACTACACTATTTATATTCAGTTCACTTTCAATATTGTGATACTGTACTTTAAAAAATATTTTGTATTATTATTTTAATTTCTTTTTTATCAGAGTTTTATCAAGAATCGTATCCCTTATGCCAAGCCACCGATTAGTTCATTTGATACAAATGAGCTTTAAAAACTGCACAAACCACCAAAGAATGTCAATGTTGTATCAATGTCTTAAACAGTCTGTCAATGAGTTTATTGCCCTTACTGTTCAGATCCTCTTCACACCATATTTGAACTCGCATAATAGGCCGAATTAAAAATATCTGATTGAGAATCATTCTAAACGGCTCATGAATACCTCTTTCCCAGGCTCATTGCTTTCTCAATGCATTGAAGCTCTTAAATCTACATGCACACCGAGCTTCTTCTGAGCTCATTGTCAAACACAAATAATGATGTCCCCGCTTTTCGTTGATTACCTCACCTCTCATCTTTGTCTCCATTGGTTTCCCCGTCCTCATGCATTTACAGGAGGAGAGCTGTGCTCCTCCACCCCCAGAGTGTAAGGACCAGGCTTTTGTTCCAGAGAGAGCCAACAGGGATGAGGTGAGTCTCCTGTTCCAACTTACAAAAGATTTTTATCCCAAAAAAATCATCACTTGTGGCATCACTTTTACATAGGTTACATGTCCTTTCTATAGAGGTTTCACAGTGATGAGAGCAATTGTTGTCTTTAAGCTCGACTTGTTGTATGAGGAGGCGATCTATACGGTGGTCAATCTGGTCGGGGTGCCGTCGCCAGAGTATGTCACCAATGAAGGGGAAATATTCAGCTATCTACAGAAGGTGCAAACACTTTATTTCCTTAATAGATCACATACACTTCATACACGTACAAGATAAAACACTTCAGGGGTGCTGTGTAACATATCCTATGTCCTGTGACACTTCAGATAATAACACGGTCTGTTCTAAAAGAAATGAAATAGACAGAAACATTTGGTTTAACACTCGCAATTTTTTTGAGTGGGTGGGGGGGTTGGGCTGGGCCTGAAGGGATTGTGGAGGAATTGAAGGTAGAGTTTGGGTCGTGGTGGAGGGGGTTTGTTTACTTGGAGTTGGTATTATGAGTTGGAGCAGATGCTCTTGTCTCAGACATGATTAAACATCAAAGCCCATGTCCAGTGGGGATTGATGTTTGGTGCTTATATTACACCCATGAAACCCCTGTCACTCCAGAGGAGCACAAATCCATTCTGTGACCTCTCATAAGGAGGTCTTATGTTTGAAATGTGTGATGTGGAACATTTTTCTGCTGAAGACGAGATGAAATTTTGCTTTGACCACTGATCTTTTGCTACCACTACCACATACAGCAAAGATCCATCCAAGAATAATAGTGAACATTTGTAATTTGACAAAAGGTATAAGCTCATAAACCGTTTTTTTAATAAACATAATGCATAAACATAAGGCAACCTAAAATTCTAAGGTTTTGCTGTCAGGAATTGGTAGGCAGAACCCAGGCGCAGACAGCAGATTACAACTCAAGATTTATTTAAATTAAAGACCCACGATGGGGGTAAACATGACAACAAAAATCTTCCAAACATCAAACAAAAAACTTCCCACAAGGGGGCAAACCATAACATGGCAGGAACTAACAGAAAACTATGACTTACATTTTGCATTATCATACCCAAAAACTGGTTAGACTGTACCGGTTGAAATTCTTATTTGGTATTTTGAAATAAATATATACAGTAAATAAAATATAGCTATCAAAAATCAAAAATAGCTACATATAAATGTAAAAATATAAGTTAGAAAAGCTGGCAAATATTTATAGAACCTACATAAATATGCACAAATAGAACAAATATTTCTCTATATACTGTATATAATTATAAGTATTGTGCTATGGGCTGAATAACATGTGGTTTTGGCAGTAGTGAGTAATTGTGTAAATATTGATGAAAATCATCTCTATTATGTAAAAACAATATAGAGATCATTTTTGGTGACAAAAATGTCAAAGAAGACATATTATTTTTAAAAACAAATCTTTCAAACAAAATATCTGTAGGATCTTGTCCATCTAATCTTGTCAATCAGATACAGTAACATGCATGTTTAAGAGGCCTTTTACCTCACATGTGACATGTTCCAGTTATACCTGCGTACCTCCACCTTCCCTTACTGGTCATTCATTTAATTTCTCCATCACATTTAATACCATCTATGGTCTCCCTCAGGTCTTTGATATGGGTCAAGAGGAACACGACATCATCCTGCAGAGAGTTCGAGAATCAAAGGTGAGGGTTTCACAGGTTTTGTGCTATACAACATACTTACAATGCACCACTGCTCAAACTATTTCCATGAAAATCCCAGCACACAGCGTTAACTGTTCCCAGCTTCAAGTACCCTATTCTTATCACTTTATGGACAGACTTCATGTTTTCTTTCTTATAAGTCAAGTCCAAAGGATTCTTTAACGAGTGGAATGCATTGTAATCTATAGGCGTCCTCTCTATACCGTGATGTTTGATCAAGCACAGAATGTCTTCAGATTAGTCCTGTCTGAGAACGCTTGAAATCTCTTTGTAAAAGCGGTTCCCGTTGCTTTCTTTGAAAGGTCTTGAAGAGAATAGAGAAATGCTGATCTGAATGTTTTTCACAATGATCCGAACCTTCATTTACACAGCGGTCTCTCTCCACCCGTGTCATGCACCACATACTCACATCTGACATACGAGAAAGAAAATTCTATTGATTCCTCTGCTCCCGACAGGTCCCCGAGCTATAGCGCAACACGCTTGCATTTATTTCACTGCGTGCTCACCTGAGGTGCCACCCCAACGACCAACAAAACATGTTCGCTCTGAGTTTTTATTATTGCTGTGGTGCCACTCTAATCCGTGTCTGAAATGTTCTTTTGTAGAGAGCCAACTTCTCTCTCAGGGTCTCTGTAATGAAAGGCAAGAATCTGATGGCCAAAGACGCCAATGGTAAGATGTTCTTGCCTTTTATGACTTGTTCGGTATGTTTATTTAACCTTCTAACATTGTGTCCTTTTGATGCCATTTACAAACAAAAAGACGCAAAGACATAACATCTAAAAGTAGACGTAATATATAAATCCCTCACAAAATCATCAAAGGGCATTTCATTTGTTTTACCCGAGGCATGATAGAAATTATGCATTTGTTTTAGATGTTATTTTGTCTGCAAGGCTTTTAGTCTTTTTTGCAGGTTTGTAATGAATGGGCCGACAAGCAATCTCGCATGATAAAGCAGGCCATTTGTTTCTCTGTACCTCAGAACACTTTATCGTAAGCTTTATTGAATTAACCACCATGTTTATCTGTGGCGAACCGGGTGCTGTCTAGGCTACAGTGACCCCTACTGCATGCTGGGAATTCTCCTGGGACAATCGCCCAAAGACACAGAGGAGAAGAAAGAGAGGAAGTTTAGTTTTCGTAAGAGACGGGAAAAGTTAGACAAGCGCTCCAGCGTTAAGGAAGTTCTTGCGGGAAGGGATATCCAAGTGACCGACGTCAAACCCGAGACCCTCAATCCAGTGTGGAACGAACACTTTGTCTTGTAAGTATCTGGCTGACAACAGTTTGAAAAGATTTGATTGAATGACATGCAAGTAAAAATGACAATTCAGCCAATAATACTGGAAGTGTGACAGCGTTTGTAAATGTGTTTGTTTTTCACAGTGATATTGACGATGTTCACAATGACCTTCTGCATTTGGACATATGGTGAGATGAATCACTGTGTCCTTCAGATCGAGAACGTTTTTAGGCGTTAAAACTACAATCTGTTTTTCTCGTCTAAATGATGTTTGTTATTTTCTCTCTCTAGGGATCACGATGACGATGTTTCTGTTGCAGAAGCCTGTAAGAAAATGAATGAAATCAGTGGATTCAGAGGAATGGGAAGGTAGCTAATCTTAGATATGTTAAAACATTTCTGTGTTCAGTATGGCACAACAGTGTAGCGTCTATATGTGTAAATGTGCACTGTTGGAACGTCTCAAACTTGCAACACATTCTTTTTTAGTATACCCAGTCATACTTGACCCATAATGCTCCACTCAATTTTTACTGCTAAGATTCTTCCCTAAAATCTCCTAAAACACCTGGATCAAGTGTTGTATAAATGACTCCTGTTGCATCATTATTAGATATTTCAAGCAAATTGCCAAATCAGTGCGAGCCAATGGAGCAGCTGCGTCTGGAAGTGAGGAGAATGCTGACGACTTCTTGGGTTGCATCAACATCCCATTGAATGTGAGCTCAGCACGCTTAAAGCCCTACAGCGGTGGCGACTCTTTCTTATGAGATTTACATTCATATCACATTCTGTGTCTCATCAGGAGATCCCGGTTGTTGGTTATGATAAGTGGTTCAAGTTGGAGCCGAGGTCCAGCGCCTCTAAAGTTCAAGGAGAATGTCACCTGATTCTTCGACTCTTTACCACCCAGGTCCTGCTGCTCACCTGAACACTCCTTTATGCCAAAACTGTATTTCTTTCATGGAAGGCAAAAGGAGATGAGGCTCTCAAAAATGCAATTTTCATTTTCAATTCAAGTATTCAGTAAGGTTAATATTCATATCAATCTCCACAGTATGTATTCACCAAACGTCCTTTGACTTAACAGAGAGACACAGCGCTGAGTAAAATGGCCTCCAACGTAACCATTCACAAGAAGATGCTGAGCCAGATTCTGGAGTACGAACATAATCAAATTAAGGTGCGCTTTTTGTTTATCCGTGATCGCCTAACATTTGTTTTCATTTGTGTTTTATTGTGACCTTCATAAACCATTTTAATTGCAGAAAGAGCCTTTTAACTGGAACGGGCAGGTGTGCGTGGCCGCGTGGACCGTGCTCTCCCATCATGCAGTTCAGGCCGACCTCTCTCCCCTACAGCAGGCTATCATGTGTGTATCAAATGTTAAACCTGTGTTTATTAACAGCTTAAGCAAAACAGCATGAAAACTGCAAATGCTGGTTCAGTAACACCGAGACCCATCCTGATAATCGCTGCATGCCACAGCTATGTCCCTGCCAACAGTGAGACTGACACTAGCGTGTAAAGCGCATGTTTGTGCGTGTGTTTTCAGCCGTTGGCAGTGTTACAGCAGTCACCACCACTCTCAACGGATGAGCTACGCGCTGCTCCTCAGACTGCTGAAAACAGTGGAGGCGGAGTGGGAGGACGCCGGCGTGCAGGGCGAGCTGGTGGGTTTTTACTAGAGCTGCCAGTGATGACTTTGATCATATGATAATTTATTAATCTGGCTGTTAATTCTTTAATTCAGAAGTAAAAGATTTGTTGTGTTTTTTTATGAATGGCTACTCTACTTTCGGTATTATTTGGTGCAAAATAATAAAACAGTGTTAATAAAATGATTAATTTTTGTATTTATCATATTGTAAATGAAAATGTGAGTACTGTAGATCTCAAAGTCGATCACACACAGCAATAAACACACATTACATATTTCCGTCATTGTCAAATGTCTCCATTAATGTCTATTCAATGTATGATTAATGAATACACGAAGGGCATGAACTCCAAAAATACACCTGACTAACACAATAAAACACTATAAAAACATGATATAAATAAAAAACATGATTTTTAGAAATATTTAAAAACTGACATGTTGCAGTCCTTCCAAAACCTCGGATGTCCAAATTCGCTGTTTTTCAGGAAATGGAAAAACACTGTACTTTTTAAATGATTAAATTGGTTAGATATTTGCAAAACCTAGTGACAAACATAAAGGGTGACTAATAATAATGATTTATGGCAAAAAGAATAAATATCATGAAATATGGAGATACAAGGTTTCAGAAGGACAGTAGCGATATTAAACTGTCATGAGATTTTTTGTTAGTTCTAGTTCTAAGTATACTGTCAATACTGTAAATTGTATAATACCTGTACAAATTGTAAAATGAGTATTTGTACAGTACTGTAGTTCGCTGATCCTGGATGTGACATTCACATGCTGTTACACAGCGAGTGATGATGACTCTAGCGCTCTGCTGAAAGACTCTTTAAGAAAGTGGCTGTGGAGTTTGAAACTTAAGGCTCTAGTTTGGAGTGAATTCTTTTCATTTGGGTCTAATCTGTTTATTATATGTTTCTGAGTGCAGGAGGGTTTCTTGGCAGAAAGCTTCAGGCTTTACTGTGATTACTGCCTGTCTCAAATGAAGAGCATGCGTCAAGTGTTCCCCTGCAACAATTCAGCTGCCATCATACGCTGTGAGCTTATGCTCAGGTAAATTTATATTCACAATCATTTCTTAAACCCTGGTGAAGCTAAACTGTATGTAGAGAGCATGCACAATACCATACAAATTCAGAAGCATTATCAAACAATGGGGTAATTGGGGTAAGAAAGAGAGAGCACACAGATTTTTTCCCATTTCATTCACCAGATGCCTTTAGATGACACAGATAACATTGGTAATTAGGAATTATTGATCAAAAATAATATTGACAAGAAAATGATAACCATTTAGACTAAATGTAAGATGGGTTCTCATTTGTACTAACCCTGTTTTACAACCCTACAAAAAAATCATAAACGTGCACACATACTGTGCACACAACATGAGTACGGTCGATTTTGCGACCGAAAGACCAAAATCCATTTGAATCCAAATATTTCTGCAGTCAATTGCAGCAGCTGTGTCTAGGAGCTCGTGGTGATATGCCCTTTCCGACCCATCTGGATTGGGTAGCGGGATGCATAAAAATTGACATCCTGACGGGTTTTCCGAGTTGCTACTACAAGTACACACATTCCTAGAGACATACAGCACAATACATTTATTGAAGTTCAAACTGTATGTTTTTTGGTTATTGATCTATGGTTTGTGTGTGTGTTTTAGGAGTGTCGGTCACATGCAGTCCATGGCAGCTTTTAGAGCAGTGTGTTCAAACCGCAATGAACTACACTTGGAAATTGCGACAGTTATAAAGGTATGATAATCCAGACCAGCAGTGAGAAACACTTGATCATTTTAAACAGAAGATTCAACATTACACTACACTGTTAAAAATAAAGGTGCTTAAAAGGTGCTTCACAGCGATGCCATAGAAGAACCATTTTTGGTTCCACAAAGAACCATTCAGTCAAAGGTTCTATGAAGAACCATCTCTTTCTTACCTTTTTATAATCTGAAGAACCTTCAGATGTTAAAGGTTCTTTATAGAACCATTTAGACAAAAAGCACCTTTATTTTTAAGAGTGTATATAGCATGCAGTTTATTACTATTATGATCATCATTTATAAGATATTGTTTTCTTATTCTTTAATTTAGAAAGGCACAGTTGAGTGGTATGAAGGAATAATATCAAACATTAAACCAGATGAAGGGGTGAGTATTTATGATTATTATTTACAATCAAAAGTGTTTTCAATATAATTTGAACTATTTAGCTATTGCAGACCATAAGTTGTGAAAATGCACATCTAGTTTCTTATAGCGTCCTTCTTATTACGTGTTATATTACCCAGCACTTAATATACAGTAAAGCAAGCATTCTTTATTGCGTGTTTAGATTTTATTTGGGTTTATTATGGGTTGTTATATCTGTAAAAGACAGTGCTGTGGATAAGGCTCATGGAGTTTTATTATTAGTTTAACCAAACAAGCAAGTGTTGGTCAGGCCAGGGTTTTCTAGCTCACGTGACTGCATGTCTTCACAGACTTTGGAGGAACAGATGAGGCGTTTGGTTCTGGTGGTTGATGCAGTATGTGCTGATGTTCAGAGAGGCCAAAATGTGTACAACAAACTATATTACAGGTAAATTGTGTAGCAGTTTGCTTAACACTGAAATGGGTTATTCGGTGACACCTGTGTCCTGGAATGAAATTGCACAATGTATTCCTGTAGCTTAGGTGGTAGAGACATCTTGAGTGTCATCATGAGAAACACCAAAATTGCTATAGTGAGCTAGTCGGAATGCAGAGCATTGAGCAATCTTATTTCTCATGATATTGGTTTAACGTAACAAAGTCAGCGTGTTACAAACTTAAAGGGGTGATATGACACGGCTAAAACGAATATTATCGTTTGTTTTAGATGTAATGCAATGTGTATACACTATTTAAGGTTAAAAAATGCTGTATTTTCCACATACCGTGCGTGTTTGTATCTGCTCTTTGCCCCACCCATCTGAAACACGCAGATTTTTAACAAAGTTCATTGCTCTGAAAAGCGAGGTGTGCTATGATTGGCCAGTTAACCAGTGCGTAGTGATTGGTCAAATACTGCAAGCGTGTGAGGGAAATGTAACGCCTCTTACCATATTTATAACATCAGGTTCCAAAGCAACTGTACTGACAGGTATGCCCACCTTACTTGTGTATACATTTGGGCAGTCTTAGTCAAATCATACCACGAATTGACGTAGATTTATGGGGGTGTGGTTACACGAGGCGTTTCAGGCAGGTCTGGGTGAGCATTCACTTTTAGATAGAATGCATCTTTTGCTCCGACACTTTAATTTGTGCAATTTTACGCGACTAATACATGCACGGGCAACTTATAACACACCAAAGACACAGAAAAACACTTACTGTATTCGCACCACATGACCCCTTCAAACAATCAACATATTGAGCTGAGATAGAATAAAGTATTTTAACGTATTTCAACTTAAAACAACACGCTTCAGTTTTCATTGAATATGTAGGGCTGTATTATAACACTATTTGAAAAAATAGAACAGAAAACACCTTGTTTTTGTGTCTTCTCTTTCAGCTCTGTGAAAGTCGACTTTTTCAGTATCTCCTACCGGCAGTTAGAGAAACTTGTAAGTTTGAGAGCCCTGGGGGATGCTCCCAGAGCTCGGTTAAAAATAATTCCTGCTTGGATAAACACGGGTCGGTCGATGGAAATTAAACTTTAATCTCGCGTCTCCAGGTGGCAGATGACGTGAGCGTCGCGATGGAGCGGGTTTGTGGAAACCTGGAGCAGGAAAGTTCCCGGCTCACACAGACGATGGGAGAGACCCTGTTCGAGCTCTTCATGTCACTGAAGACCCTCAAGCGCTTCAGGGAGTTCCTGCCTCTCAAGTTAGTCACTGGGTTCTTTTCAAAATCTACGGGGGTTGAGTGCTTATTAATTTGCTGGGTTATTATGGAAAGAGGCTTTTATAGAGCTAGGGCGATCGGTTTCGTTGGGGGTTGTTAGATCATTGTATATGTAATTGGCATGGTTTTCAACTCTGAGTGTTGCTAAGTGTTCATCTGAATGTGGCCATTTCAGAGATACTAAGATGTTGGCTCTGACTGGATTTCACAACTGGTTCAAGACCTCTATTCACAAATGGCTGCAGATTGTGCATGAAAAGTCTACTGAAAGAATCCGCAAAGCTGTTGAAATGGATCAGGTGAGCAGGGGGTCAAACCACTGAGGTAAATACAATTGTGGTTAACTCATGTGGGATTTTCAAAACCGATGGCTAAATCTAGACAGCAGGGTGGCTGATGGCAATAATAACGCTTTTAATATCGGGGCTCGGAAACCTTGCCACATGTTCCACTACTGGAATATGGAAAAGTATACATTGGCATGCGATTGGGATGAAATAGCATGCAACGGTTCGAGTGATAAAACAAATTACATTAAAAAGGCACAGTGGTTACTAAGCAAGAGTAAAAATGACTATTCCTGACCAATTAAAAATGACAGGGCAGGAGATGACACTGATATTTTTACTGTAAAACACTGATGGTGAATTTTTAATAAACTAACAGTGTTGATTTAATTATTAACTCAATCTTGTCATAGCTTTATCAACATTTTCGTATCAGTGTTGTAATTAAAATATTTTTATTATCGTCATGACGCACACGCCCTGCCCCTCACTCATGCCAAGCCCCCGAGTACTTGTTTTTCAAACCGGTCCAGTACTCAAAATAAAATATGATCAAAAATGCCCATCCCTAGTACGAATGTATAAATAAATGTGCATCTGCAGCATAGCATAACATGTTTTACTTGCGTGTATTTGAATGTGTATGTACAGTTGGAGCCGATCCATAGTCAGACGAAACACAGCTCCTCGGCGGTGGATGTTACAGCATGCTTCAGCCAGGTGCGAGGGTTCTGGGCCCAGCTGGCGTGGCCTGATTCAGCGGGAGCCTTCATTTTCATAACACGGCTGACGGACGTGAGTGCCACTACGCTCCGAGCTCCACTTTCATAAGCATGCAGTTTAAACTCGCACAGCTGGGGTTCTATGGTCAAAAACATAAAAAGCATGCTAGTAATGGAAAGGAGAATTGATGGTTTCACCCACATAACGCAATTCTTTCTGGTGCGCGGCAGAATTTCTGCAGCGAGGCGGTGTGTTACGCCGAGCTGATCAAGCGCAAGATTGAGAGGGACCAGCTGGGAAAAGACCACAAAAGCTTCATCGTGCAGGTACATGGGGGCGGTGGAGGGGGGCATTGGCTTTTATTACGAGTGAAGTAAATGTCAGCGTTGAGTGCTTCTCCCTGACAACACTGACGTCTCAGCGGTGCGTCTTTGTCGCTGCGTGTCTGATCTCTTCAGCGCCCCCCTTTTCATTTAGCATCATGTGCTTTCTCTTTCCCCCTCCCCCCGTTTAGACCTCTTTATTTTTTCCTACTTCCTTCCCCACTTTTTACCTCTTTTCCAATCTCCCCTTCTCCTCCTCTTCCCGGCTGCTGTTCTTGTGCAGGTTTGCATCGCTCTGAATAGCACCGAGCATGTGCGGCTGTTTCTGGGGGGTCTGCCACGGGAGTTCGACTGGCGGGGGCTGGAACAGGCCATGGAGGAGTCTTGCGGGTTGGAAGGGAAGGAACAGGTCAACAAGTCCTTGAACGGGCAGCTGTACAATGCTGACATTGACCTGCAGAGGGAGGCCAAACGTCTGATCACGCACCTTACTGATAAGGTAATGGCACACAAACACATTACGTCAAACAGCTGCTACTGTAAATGCTATGTTATAAGCAAAATGTTACTGGTAATTTTACATCAAAGAGTGCGTTTCTGGTTAGTATAAGCTACAGAGTTAAACAGACTTTATGCTGAGAGACAATCTCTTGTAGCTCTATAATCGCACTTGAATGACTGACCCTAACCAAAGAAGATTGTCGATTTTTCAGTTCTATTACTATAAATGTTGTGGCATGCAGACACGAGACGAACACTTTCAGCGAGTTTTTAAAGCCCCGGAGGGTGGTTTATTTACAAGGTTTTAATGGTGAGGAGAATAGCAGAGCGCAGTAACAGCGCTAGGAACCATCTGGTCACCCGGGCGTTGGTCTCCTTGGCCCTGGACATCCATTGAAGGGGCACGTGGTCGGTGACCAGTGAGAAGCTCCGTCCTAGAAGATAATGCCTCAGCTCCAGGACTGCCCACTTGATGGCCAGGGCCTCCTTCTCCACGGTGGCATAGCGGGTCTCGGCTGGGGTAAGCTTCCGACTAATGAAGACCACCGGGTGTTCTTCTCCCTCCTTGGTCTGGGATAGGACCACCCCCATGCCGGTGTCGGAAGCATCGGTCTGGAGGATGAAGGGGCAGCCGAAGTCGGAGGCGTGCAGCACTGGGGATGACGCCAGGGCCTGTTTCAGTGTCTGGAATGCCTTCTCCGCCTCTGGATTCCACCTCGTCTTGGCTGCCCCTTTTTGGTCAGGTCGGTCAGGGGGCTGGCTACGGAAGAGAAGTTTGGAATGAAACACCTGTAGTATCCCGCTAGCCCCAGGAAAGCACGTACCTGGGTTTTGCTAGTGGGTCGCGGTGTGTTCTGGAGGGCCTCGACCTTCCTCAGCTGGGGTTGTATCAGTCCTCGGACGACCCGGAACCCCAGGTACTGTGCTTCGGCGAGCCCAAGATGGCATTTTTTTGGTTCGCTGTCAGCCCCGCTCGTCAGCGTTCGAGGAGCACTCTCCGCAATCTGTCGAGATGTTCTTCCCAGCTCCCCGAGTGGACGACGACATCATCTATGTAGGCCGTGGCGTAATCGTGGTGGGGTCGTAAAAGTATGTCCATCATTCTCTGGAAGGTTGCAGGTGCCCCGTGTAGCCGGAAGGGCAGCACCTTGTACTGCCAATGTCCCGAGGGTGTGTTGAAGGCTGGTTTTTCTCGGGATGCTGGGGACAACGGTACCTGCCAGTACCCCTTGGTGAGGTCTAAGGTTGATATGAACCGGGCCTTCCTGAGACGGTCCAGGAGTTCGTCCAGTCGGGGCATGGGGTATCTGTTGAAGCTGGAGACTTCGTTCAGTTGTCAGAAGTCATTACAGAAACGGAGAGTGCCATCTGGTTTGGGAACCATGACGATGGGACTGGACCAGGGGCTGCGGGAAGGCTCGATCACCTTGAGCTCCTTCATCCGGTCGATCTCCTCCTCTATATCCAGCCGACGAGCCTCCGGGACCCGGTATGGCCGCTGCCTAACCACCTCTCCTGGGGGGGTGCGAATTTCGTGGTGGATCTGTGTCCACCCGGGCTTCTCGCAGAACACATCCTCGAATTGATGGACCAGGGCGTTGAGGTCAGTCTTCTGCACGGGGGACAGCTGCTCTCCCAGTCGTACCACGGGGGGTTCCTTTTCCGCAAAGGCGGCCATCTGGGCCGGGGGAGCCACCCACTTCTTCAGGAGATTCACGTGGTACAGCTGTCCCACCTGGCGTCATCCCAGCTGACGGACTCGATAGTTGACCGACCGGCCTGACCCTCTCGACGACTGTATATGGTCCCTTCCACGAGGCCAGGAACTTGGAGGTGGCTGATGGGGTGAGGACCAACACCCTGTCCCCTGGCAAGAACTCGCGGGGTTGGGCGGGCCGGTCATACAGGCGCTGTTGGGCGTGCTGGGCCTCGGCCAGGTACTCCCTTACCAGGGGCATTACCCGGTCGATGCGACTCCTCATTTGCTGCACGTGGTCAATGACGTTGCAATGAGGGGCCGGTTGCTGCTCCCAGGCCTCACGGGTGACATCCAGGAGCTCCTGGGGCTGTCGCCCGAACAGGAGTTTGAACGGGGTAAAGCCCATGGAGGCCTGGGGCACTTCACGGATGCCAAAAAGCACATATGGCAGCATCAGATCCCAGTCACGCCCGTCCTCTGCCACCACTCATCGGAGCATCCTCTTGAGGGTTTGGTTGAACCGTTCCACTAAACCATCCGTCTGGGGGTGATATACCGAAGTCCGTAGTTGTTTGACCTTGAGGAGGTGGCAGAGGTCCGCCATCAGCCGGACATAAAACAGGAAGAGCTCTTTGGCTATGGTCTTCACGGTGGCCTTTCTTAGGGGAGGGAATCAGGGTACCGTAGCGTAGTCCACGATGATGAGGATGTGCTCATGACCGCGGGCAGACTTCGGCAGCGAACCCACCAGGTCCATCCCAATACGCTCGAAGGACACCTCAATGATGGGCAGGGGGATGAGAGGACTGGGGGGAGGTCGGTTCGGCGAGGTGGGACAGCTTTGACAGAATCGCTTGACATCCCCTTCTAGGCCTGGCCAGTGGAACTGATCGCGGATGCGTTGGGCTGTGTTGGTGGCCCCCAGGTGTCTGGCCAGAGGATGGGCATGGGCTAATTCCAGGATGGTGTTTGTCTTCGACTTTGGTACCACCAACAGTCGTTTTTTCTCCCCCCTCCTCTGAGCGACACAGTAGAGCAGACCATTCTGAACTACAAAATGCGGGATCGGGTGAGGTGCGGGTTGGCGGATGTTCTCGTCCACTATTCGGACTTGAGCCCAACAGTTCTTCAGCCGGTCATTTTCTCTTTGCTCTCTTCCAAATGAGCATCCTGTGGTCACCTGGTGGTACAGATCAGCAAACAGGTTAGTTGACTGAGAATTGCACTCACCCTCTCGCTCGCTTTCCATGGCCAGCAATACGGGATCGCTTTTCCTCTGTCTCGCCGGCCGGTGTCGTCGTCGGTAGTTCCCCTCTCCCGCCGGCTGCACCACGCAGGCCAACAGCTGCTCGAACCCCGGCCAATCTCTTCCCAGGAGGACCGGTACGGGTAAGTCGTGTACTATTCCTACATCCAGTGGCCAAGATCCGGGGTTAGCTGCAATCGTGACACGTTGGGTTGAGACACTGCGGGTATCTCCATGTACGCATGTGTACTCTCTCCCACATTGCGGGCGGCTGCCACCTCCGCCAACTCCACCGCTTCGACTAACTCCCGGTAGGTGGTCGGATCCCTCATGCTCACTGGTCCTCGGAAGCGTCGAGGCAGGGACCGCAACAGGCGGTCGATGACCACCTTCTTGGAGACCTGGGAGGCTGTGGGATTATCATGCAGCAGCCAGAGGTGGGCTAGGCGTGTGATGTGTGCAGACTGAGCGCGGATCGGCACTGCTTCCGTAAATGTCCACTCGTGAAACTGTTGGGCTGCGTTGACTGGGGACACACTGCCCCAGGCGAGGATTTCCCTTTTCAACGCATCATAGTCCGTGTTCGAAGGGGCCAGCATAGAGAAGTACGCACGTTGGGCTTCCCCTGTCAAAAACGGTGTTAGGATCTGTACCCAGTCGGTTTTATCCCAGCCTTCCCGGACCGCAATCACCTCAAAAGTGTGTAGGTAAGCCTCAATGTCGTCCAGGTCGCCGAGTTTGGTGAGGTGGCGGTGTGCCGATCCTTGGCTGTCGGGGAGCGGTATCCTGGTGGCGGCTGCTTCCGCCACGCGGTTTGCTGGCGAGTGGTAATCTCGGCCAGTCGGCGAATGATCTCTTCCATCTCGTTCAGTCTGAGGGGGAGAGAGAGAGAGCGCGGATCCCTAGGATGCAAAAGAACACAGAGATTACGGGGTGTTGCAAACTGTGGTTTCGTTCCGTGTCAATATGCCCGCATTCTCCACCAGATGTGGCGTGCAGACACGAGACGAACACTTTCAGCGAGTTTTTAAAGCCCCGGAGGGTGGTTTATTTACAAGGTTATTTAATGGTGAGGAGAATAGCAGTGGGAAAACTTGGGGAAATCAGCTCGTGCAGGTTCTTCCGGGGGCTCTGTGCGGTTGGTGATGGATCAGTATTGCGGGAACGAGCTGTATGTGCTGATGACCAGCAGGTGTACGGGTTGATTGCTTCCGTATCCATGGCGACGCTGATTGGGAAATGGGCGACTCGCCACAATCTGGAAAAGTGCAACACTATACAGCTGGTCTAGCAAGGGAAGTCCTGCCTTGCAGTTAAAGAGGCAATAGTTAATTGTTATGGCTGATCGTTGCACAATAGCATGGCATTTTTTGGTGCCATTTGCACTTAAGAAACAGATTTCATGTAACAGTTGATGTCAGGTTTACTTGTTTGTGGGAAACATGTTGTTTTATTGTGACGTGTAATTAGTAAGCAATGTTAAAGGGATACTCCACCCAACAATGAAAATTCTGTCATGAATTGCTCAACCTCAAGCAGTTCCAAACCTGTATAAATGTTTGTTGTTCTGTTGAACACAAAGAAAGATATTTAGAAAAATGTTAGCAACTGAGATTTCTGGGTAGTCATAAAATAGTAGTCAAAGGTGCCCCAGAACTGTTTGTTTTCCTAAATTCTTCAAAATATCTTCTTTTGTGTTTAAATTACAATCATTTTCCCTGGTAGTCAATGGTGCACCAGAAATCTTAGTTGCTAACATTTTTCCAAATATCTGTCTTTGTGTTCAACCAAACAAATAAATGTATACAGGTTTGTAGCAACTTGAGGATGAGTAATTCATGACAGAATTTACATTTTTAGGTGGACTATCCCTTTAAGTAGATCAATGACTGTAATAGCTGGCTGAAGTAGCAAATATGGCCGCCCAGTGGGATTACAGTACTTCACTAAACGAACTTTGCCCTAACACAGGGTCTAAGACTCACATAATAAAACTGTACTATAGGAGATTTAAGTGATAATTGATGTTTCTTGGCTTCCACATTCAACATCCTTGTCCATGCTTGTTTTATTATTATGAGAATCAGTATTTAGGTCCATTGTTTTTGCTGCTGCCCAGGTTACCTGTTGCGACAGCACAGAAGTAGAAACCAAAAGCTTGGTTGGGTGGTCACACTAACTTTCTCCACCAGGGGGCTGGGACCTAGTAGGGCAGGGGTCCTCAACCTTTTTGACTCCATTGACTCCCATTGTATTCAACAATATTCAAAAGCCCCCCTTCTACTCACAAAAACTCACAATTTCTACCCAAGAAAGCTTGACATTAACCGAAAAAAGAGTTTATTCATTAAAGAAATGGCCAAATAATAAGAAATATCTTGCTTTTTAGTTTTTTTTGTATTTCAATGCTCATGTTGTACAATTTTAAAATATGAATAATCCTTGGAAATCAGATGGAGCCCCATTGAGGGCCATGGCCCCCCTGTTGAGAACCACTGCAGTAGAGGGCTCAACAAGACTTCAAATTATTTAAAGAGTACATAACGTCTCGGTTACGTTTGTAACCTCGGTTCCCTGATGGAGGGAACGAGACGTTGTGTCGAACCGACAGATGGGGTTCGTCCCTGAGAACCAATTGCTTCCAGGCCAATGAAAATTGGCGAATGAAATTTGCATGCCGGACTCCGCCCCCGGAAATCCGGGTATAAAAGGGAGACGGCGTGCTTCGTTCATTCACCTTTGTTCTGAGGAGCCTGAGACCTCTCACGACTGCTGCAGAGGACAGCACGTGTTGTGGCAAGGAGTAAACGTACAAACGTAACCGAGACGTTCCCTTTCTGTCGGTCTCTCGACGTTGTGTCGAACCGACAGATGGGGTTCCAATGGAAAATGCCATAACACTGTGCCCTGTCACAATCTCAACGAAGCAGGCTCTTCCCAGCCCGCCCACAGGAGGTGCTTGCTAGTGATGGATGGAGTGCCTGTTCTTCACCCAGTGGGGGAAGAAGGGAGGCTAGTTAGTACACTGACCCCCTTAGGAAAAAGGGGGAAGGTACTGTCATAGGCATACACCCTACCGGCCGCCAGTCTTGCCTGACTGCAAGACTCGAGCCGATATCGGTTTTACGCGGAGGCTGTAGGACCTCGCGAAGGTGATGGGTGTAGCCCAACCCGCAGCTCTGCAGATGTCTGCCAGAGAGGCGCCTCGCCAATCTCTGTTTGAGACAGCCCTCCCTGCTGATCTCCAAAACAGACAAAGAGCTGCTCAGAGCTCTGTGGCTCTGCGTGCGGTCTAAGTAAAGGTGCAGCACGTGTACTGAACACAACACGGACGGGGTTGGGTCTTCCTCCCCAGTGGGGAGCACCTGTAAGTTCACCACCTGGTCCCGAAAGGGAGCGGTGGGAACCTTGGGCACGTAGCCGGGCCGAGGTCTCAGGATAACGTGAGAATCCCTGGGTCCGAACTCTAGGCAGTCAGGGGACAAGGAGAATGCCTGTAGGTCGCCTACCCTCTTGATGGAGGCGAGCGCCATAAGGAGAACCATCTTCATCGTGAGATGAGGAAGAGAGGCATCCCCTAGGGGCTCGAAGGGGGCCCTGGTGAGACCTGTCAGGGCTACATGACGAGGCGGATTGCACCTCCTAGCGCCCTTAGGAACCCAATGACCAGGTCGTGCTGCCCTAGAGACTTCCCAGCAACTGAGTTGTGATGAGCGGCAATGGCGGCTACATACACTTTCAGTGTGGAGGGGGAGAGGTTAGTCTCGAGTCTCTCTTGTAGGAAGGACAGCACGGACCCGATCGCACAACTCTGTGGGTCTTCTCCTCGAGAAGCACACCAGGTTGAGAAGAGGCGACACTTGTAGGCGTACAGTCACCTAGTGGCAGGTGCCCTAGCCTGAGAAATGGTAGCTACCACCGCTGGGGGCAGACCACTCAGGATCTCCTCGTCCCGTCCAGAGGCCAGACATGGAGGTTCCAGAGGTCTGGCCTGGGATGCCATAACGTGCCCTTCCCCTGGGAAAGCAGGTCCTTCGTCAGGGGAATCGGCCAGGGGGGAGCTGTCGTCAAGAGCATTAGCTCCGAGAACCAAGTCTGGTTGGGCCAGTGTGGTGCAACGAGTAACACTTGCTGCTCCTCTTCCTTGACCTTGCACAGGATCTGTGCAATGAGGCTCACTGGGGGGAAGGCGTACTTCTGCTTGTCCCGTGGCCAGCTGTGCGCTAGGGCATCCGTGCCGAGGGGACCCTCGGTCAGAGAGTACCAAAGCGGGCAATGGGTGGTTTCGAGGGAGGCGAACAAGTACACCTGGGCCTGCCCGAACTGCACCCAAATGAGCTGGACTGCGTGGGGGTGGAGTCGCCACTCTCCGCGAGGCATAGTCTGACGAGAGAGCTCATCGGCTGTCTGGTTCAGGTCGCCTGGGATATACGTGGCACGCAGAGAGCGGGTCACCTGCTGACTCCACCGGAGGAGGCGTCGGGCGAGTCATGTTAACTGCAGTGAGCGAACGCCACCCTGACGATTGATATACGCTACTGCTGTAGTGGTGTCCAACCGGACCAGCACGTGCTTGCCCTGCACGAGAGGTTGCAGCCTTTTCAGTGCGAGTAGCACGGTCCACAACTCTAGGCAATTGATATGCCAGCGCAGGCGGGGGCCCGTCCAAAGCCCCGACACTGCGTGCCCATTGCACACTGCACCCCAACCCTGCAGGGAGGCATCCGTCGTCACCACGACATGCCTCGTACCTGCCCTAGGGGTACCCCTGCCCGAAGGAAGGTCATGGAATACCAAGGGGTTAGGGTGCGTCGGCAGCGAGGCGTAATCATCATCCGCCTGCTGCCGGTGTGCCACGCTCTCCAGGGAACTCGACTCTGAAGCCAGTGTTGAAGCGGTCTCATGTGCATCAGCCCGAGGGGTATCACCGCCGCCGAGGATGCCATGTGTCCTAGGAGCCTCTGAAATAGTTTCAGGGGAACCGCTGACTGCTTGAAATGATCCAGGCAGTTCAACACCGACTGGGCGCGTGCTGTGGACAGTCGCGCTGTCATGGTGACAGAGTTGAGTTCCATACCAACATAGAGGATGCTCTGCACAGGGGAGTGCTTGTTCTTCTCTCGGTTGACCTGTAGCCCTCATCGATCTAGGTGCCAGAGCACCAGGTCCCTGTGTGCACACAACAGATCTCGCGAGTGTGCCAAGATAAGCCAGTCATCGAGATAGTTGAATACCCGCAAACTTTTCTCCCTGAGGGGAGAGAGGGCGGCTTCCACGATCTTCGTAAAGACTCATGGAGACAGAGACAGACCGAAGGGGAGGACTCTGTACTGATATGCCTGACCCTTGAAAGCGAACCGTAGGAACGGGCGATGACGAGGGAGAATCGAGACATGAAATTAAGCGTCCTTTAGGTCGATTGCCATGAACCAATCCTGACATCTGCCAGATGTCAGGATGCGCTTCAGCGTGAGCATCCTGAACGGCAGCTTGTGCAGGTGTCTGTTCAGGGTACGCAGATCTAGGATGGGGCGCACCCCCCCGTCTCTTTTGGGGACGATGAAGTAGGGGCTGTTAAACCCCTTGGACATCTCAGCTAGGGGGACGGACTCGATCGCACCCTTCGCCAGAAGGGTGGCGACCTCGCCCGGTATTACGGGAGCATCCCGGCCTCTGACCGAGGTGGCGAGGATGCCCCGGAACTTGGGCAGGTTTCTGGCGAACTGGATAGCATAGCCGAGACGGATCGTTCTCCTCAGCCACCGTGACGGTGTGGGAAGCTCGAGCCAAGCTCCCAGGGACCGCGACAGGGGGACTAAGGGTACGATCTGCTTCATCGACCCCCCGGGGGGTGGTTCGATGGCTGGCAGTGTGGGTCTCTCGCCGGGGGCAGGCCCCCGGGAAGAAGACTGGCTCTGCTGGTTCGCCTGCCTGGCGATGCAGCTCCACGCACCGTCGATTTGAGAGTGCTGAGGGCTTCAATGTACATTCGATGTTGCGCCTCGCCATGACGCAACGTCGAGTTGCCGAACACCGTCGTGTAGAGGGTGAGAGCGGCTGTGATAAACACCCAAAGAGAGAAAGAAAAACCTTTAGAAGTGGGTAGTTGGGACAGGGCAGGAACCGTCCCGGATCGACCAACCAGCAATGGAATGGCTGGGGTCGGGCCCAAAAGGTGTTCTCGATCTCCCTCGGGTCTTCCCATGAGGGCCGCTACGGCTTCCGCCGCGGCTGCTGATGGGGTGGTGGTCTCCTCTTCGACGTCTCCCGGGGGGCCGCCGAGTGGGGGCACCGGAACCGGAGTGTCGAAGAGGACCAGGGCTCCTGGGAAGCAGAGGGTGCACGGGATCTCGACGGCCAGGGGGCGGCCGAGTCGCGGCGGGGGAGGATATGCTTGATATCCTCTGTCTGCTCCTTTTACTGTCGAGAACTGTGGCTTGGCAGTATCACCAAACAGCCCCCCCTTGCGAGATGGTTGCGTCGAGAAAGCGGACTTTCTCGCAACCCATCTGTGCAGGGTTTGGCCAGAGGTGTCTCTCCTGGACCACATGTATGGACATCGCCCGACCTAGGGCCCGCGTGGTCACGTTGGTCGCCCGTAGAGCGAGGTCGGTGATGGCGCGGAGTTCCTGCATAAGCGCTGGGTTGGTCTTACCCTCGTGGAGCTCTCTGAACGCCTTGGCCTCAAGATGGCCATAGCGTGGAGAGAGGGGACAGCTTGGCCCGCAGCAGAGTAAGCTCTCGACATCCTGGATGCCGAAAAGCCTACGTGCTTTGGACGGGAGTCTAGGTCGAGCCCCAGGGGGACTCGACGTATCCTCTAGCTGCTCCACCATCGAGGGAAGAAAGGGTGATGGAACTAGTTGATGTGCACGCGCCGAAGGGGGCTTTCCAGGTCGTACTAAGTTCCTCATGCACTTCCGGGGAAACACGGCACTTGGGCGAGTACGGCATTGAGCCGCTCTCAAACCCGAGGTACCATGTATCCAGCCGCGAGCATTGGGAGAGGCAGTGCGGGCACTGCAACCCAACGCCGGTGGCCCTGGAAAGCATGGCTGACATTTTGACGTCCGCTTCTTCCTGATCTCGACCCCCCCGAGAGAGGGAGCTTCAAGGAATCGTCCGAGTCTGATGCCAGTAAGTCACCCTCCGATGCTGCAACAGACATCTCATCATCACGTACCGTGTCCGATACGTGATTGAGGAATAAGACGGCGGACCGTCTCATGGGGAACGGTCAGACGAGCAAGACGAGGTGCGAACGGTCCGCGAGCCAGTGGCTGACGGATTAGCGCTCACAGTAATCCTCATATCACCCTTGTTGCTCGCTGTAGCGGGCGGCAGGGCCGTAGTCCTGCCGTCACGGAACGGGAAGCAGACGAGGTGGTGGCTGAGCCCCGTGGGAACACAGCCACCCGTGACGCAACGTCTGAATCGTCAACCGCCCGCAGAGCGGGCAGGACGTATCCACAAGGGCTGCCCCAGCGTACTGGAAGCAGACCTCTTGTCCGTCCCCCTCCTCAATGAGTGTGTTGCACCCACGAGAACAGTGGGACATGCCACGCTGGAGAAATTTGCTCTTTTAGAATGCAGATGGTGTGGCACCGTCTGCTAGCTCGAACACCTCTGGAACCGCCGAGACACCCAGGGGAAGTCGCCGCAGGAAGGGACCGTCCGCTGCACCATGTCGTAGAACAGGCAATCTGGAGTTGCTAAGTAGTAGCGAGAGTTGATCTTCACAAGCGAAGGCTCCGAAGAACAAAAGGTGAATGAATGAAGCACGCCGTCTCCCTTTTATACCCGGATTTCCGGGGGCGGAGTCCGGCATGCAAATTGAAACCAATTTTCATTGGCCTTTTCTAAGTAGTCGGAAGCAATTGGTTCTCAGGGACGAACCCCATCTGTCGGAAAGGGAACTAGGGATTTTTAAGGTCCTACTTTGGTTTATAGAGTGTTCAACAACAAGTTTATGTACATAGAAGGTGTAAAAACACAATTATTTAGTAATAATAGGCAGTTATTCTTACCTTACTTCTTGACTGACTCTCAAATGATTCGTTCCGTGATTCATCTGTCTAATCCCCTCCTTTCCGCTAGCCTAGTCTGATGTGATTGGTCAGATGGTCTCGTCTGCTGTGATTGGTCTCCCGAAGAGTGATGTTTTCGCGGGCAGTCCTAGCAAAATGTAGGCGGGGACTATATGTAGTGACGAAATCCGCAGCGGTTCGCGAATCAGACTAGGGACGACTCGTTTGCATGATTCAGAGTCGACTCCCTTTTTTCCAAGCCAATAACTTTGTTATTCATTCACCTTCGGATTTATAACTTGGCAGACTGCTTACTATCAAACACAGCAACATTACACACTGCATGAAATGTCATTTTCATGATCTCATGTTATGTACTCTTTAAAATAAAACAACCAGAAATCAAGATATGTTTAGAAATTGGGTGAGTGGGCGGGGGCTTGTTGTAGACAAACAAAACCTATCTGTGGGCAATGGTGACAATGATGTTCCTGGAATGCAATATAAATGTCATGCTTCGTTTTACACAGATGCTTCCTGAACTCAGAAGATGCATTCAACACATCAGCCTTTCTCCAGACTCCATTAACAATGATGAGGTATGTAAATGGACGACTGCAATAATTTCATATTAGCATAATTCACTCATGCCTAATTCAGCTATAAGGTGTACTTAAATCTATGTCCGTGTGCTTTCTGATGATCTGATTCAGGCTGTTGCTCCCCTGATGAAGTACCTAGATGACACTCTAGTCATCCTCAATGAGTCCCTGGTTAAAGACAATCTAACAAGGTAATTATTGTACTTTCTTCATTAAAGTGACACTTGCAGACCTAAGAGGCATCCATTTAGCCATTACAGTAATGACATGGGAATTTACACGTAGTAGCATGTTCTCCAAATGCTATGAAGTTGAAAATTACTGTGTGAAGGAGGTCAGCGTGTCCGTGAGCGTGATCTTTCTGGATATTGTGTATCGCAGGGTTCTGCAGAGCCTGTGGGAGCTGCTCCTGCGGATGATCCTTGACACTGTGGCAGAGAATAGGGGCGTCCAAGTGGAATTCTACACACGGTTCCAGTACACAGTAGAGGTCAGCGCGGATGAGTCATGAAGCAGGGCATGATCTGCTGACCAAGATTTGTCAGTTTCCCTAGATCCGTTGAGAATGGTGCCGAATGCCAATTAAGGGGGGTTTGGAGTTCAGTAAGAATTTATAGTACCCACTGATGGTTGCATTTGTTTCCACACATGGCCTGTACTGGTTTAAGGGGCGTTCACACCATTTATGATAACTCTAACTATAAAAATAGAGTTTTAAAAATGTATGTAGAATGTAAGAGAATAGCAATGCCACAACTATAACAATATTCACTTTCAGAGCAATTTTTTTCAACTCATGAATGACAAAACATTCTGGCAAATGGTCTCTGGTGCTGATCGGATTCCTGAATGTGGTTTGCTCTCTCTGATGCCTTGGATGCCTTGAAGCTGATATTGACTCATACACAAGTTTGTTGAAATTTGTCTTAAAAACACAACATATCTGTCAACAGAGTGATGGCTTTGGCCAATGCCTCCCATCTTTTTGATACTGTATATAAGTGTATTTTTTCATTTTGTTTCTTTGTGAAGTGTTAAGCAACTGTCTGAACATCTACTGTACATCTGTCTTCGTGGCTGTAAGAACAGCTAACTTGAAATGTACCATTACATTATCAACCATTGATGTGCATGCTAATACAGTTATAGTTATCATTATTGTTAACGTCATAGTGTGAACGTGTGAACGTCATAGTTTAGTCCTAGATTCACAATGCAAATGAGATACATGCACGCGAGTGACGCGATGCAACACGACAACAAACATTAGAAACTATTAAGAACAATTTGTTTGCTGTTACATCGTGCTACATCCAGTGGGGACAGAATTTCTTTTAAATCTTTGGTTCTACAGTCTTTTGTCACGTTGCATCGCGCCACTTGCGTAGGTGTATACAGGGTGTTGGCCTTAAATGCTATTAGCATAGTGCCCTTATAATGCATCTTGCATTAATGAACTATGATGCATATTAAAAATGAAGTTGTGTGCTGAGCGAGTGTGTGGGGCGAACATGTCAGCCGCCATATAGTTGGTCTTTTAGCATAGCAAATCTCAAGTGTGTTAGGATAATATGTATAGGTCTCCATGCAGTCGAGCCACAGCAGAAAGAAAGACTGAGATTCAGTCTGGTACTTTAAATCAAACTATTAACATGACACCTTGGTGCCAATTAATAGAAAGTCCTTTTTCACACAGGCACTGGTGCATTTTTTTCACGCTGACGGAGACGGGCTGCTCCTGGAGGATCTTAAAAGTGGAGATTATAAGGTATGAATCTCTTCTCTGACCAATGACCAAACAAACATGCATGGCTTCATCTGCTTTGCTTTCACTCTTCCCACCAGGCCCTGGACGAGGAGCTGCGTCTGAACAAATGCTCGTCCTTTGAGCTGATCGAGCAGTATTTCCTGGAGAAAATCTCCCAGCAGGTGGGTGGGAGTCCTGCTGGGGTGCCACAGCTTTTAGCTCCTGCTCTGCAGAGAGAGGAGGTGTTGATTAGGAGCTAAGACATCACAGATATCATTCCTTCCTCTGATGATTAAAAGTCTACATCAGTCATTTCCTCTTTGACTAAGCATTCTTTGCACTGCGTAAGATTTCGAGCGAAGTCTCCGACTGTGTCTCAAATCTTGGTGAGCTGACTCAATGTCTGCTGTCTACATGGGCAGATGTCTTCATAAACAGAATCCAAACCAAAACATGGGGTCAAACTTCTGTCAACTGTGTTAAATTAATCTTGGTTGTAATTTGCATATATTTACATATGGTGCGTCAATATGATGTTGCCAAGTTTCAACTTTCTAAACCAGTTACACAAAAAACATCTGGCAGCTGCTTTTGAAAGGCCGTCATTGTCGAAAGATGATTTTTGTAAGCAAAATGTAGATTACGGCATCCAACAGCGGGGATTTACTGTTCTTGAGCCCATGCTTGTCTTAATATCATCTGGGATGAAATTATTTATAGCAATGCATTATGGGAATCATTTATCTTTGAGGCAGACAAGACATGTTGCTAAAGCGACATCTAAACTAATCCAGATGCATTTGACAAAAAGAAGTTCTTTGTCCACAAGAATTGGACTATAACTAGGTGGCTAATACACATGAATTCGTACGTTTATGAATTCGTACGTACATATCTTATTCGTACTTTTTAGGACGCCAGTGATGTTAGATTTAGGGGTGGGGTTAGGGGAAGGGTTTAAGTATTGCATTTTTTCATAATCGCACAATTCTGTGCGATTCACATCAAATGAATTCATACAAATAGCCACCTCGTAAAATAGCTACGAATTCCTGTGAGATCAGGTTGCGTTTTCCCATAGCTACTCATCCACACTAAAACATCTGAAAACTGGAGAGTAGTCCAACTATGTCTACCAGCTTTTTTCGAGCAAACTGCATCACTTGGCTAAAATGCCTCAGTTTGTAAAAGCCTCTGTTTTCACTTTCAAATCGATCTACATTTTTTAAAAGCTTATATTCCATTAAAAAGCTCAAAAAACACCCTTAAAAGACCTTAAAAAGGTCAAAACAAAGAGAAGAAGATGTATTTGTGTGAACAAGGACACACTAAAAACTGGCCAAAGTGAATTTTACTTTCAAAGTGTACTTTTAAAACAACCTTCATGTTGGAGCACACATGCAATACTGCATAATGCCAAAGAATCTTGGTAGGCAGCTCACTAGCTTTGGAGAGCCTCTGTTGAAAATGAGTCAAATGAATCACAAGAAGGAGAGATCTTGTGTGCCGTGTCAAGCTAAAGATACAGCTTTAAACTGTATTATGTGCTATAATCTCCTGTCATTTGTTTCACAGAGAATCCTTAAGCACAGTCGGTTCGGTCGTATCAGTGTGAAGTGTTACTACGATGCCCCTGAGCAAAGACTTACTGTGGAGATACTGCATGCAGCCGATCTCATTGCTCTGGATGCTAACGGTACATCTGAATTACAAACGCTCCGCTTTTCTCTTTTCTCTGACATGAGTCTCTGAGTCTGGATTGGATGTGAATTCACTTCTCTGAATTTAGGGCTCAGCGACCCGTTTGTCATAGTGGAGCTCTGTCCTCACCATCTCTTCCCCACGTCGCGCAGTCAGCGTACTCAAGTGAAGCTCAAAACCTTGCATCCAGTTTTCGATGAGCTTTTTTACTTGTAAGTGTCAGTTCATTTCTGTTTTAGTAGACGGAACATGGTTGTTATCGACTCTGTGATACGAAATGCCTCCGAGTGATCCAGCTTTTGCTTCTTCACTGACAGCCATGTCAGCCCAGAGCAGTACAGACACAGATGTGCCTGTCTGACCTTCACTGTGATGGACTATGATTGGTTGTCCACCAACGATTTTGCCGGCGAGGCTGTAGCTCCACTGAGTGACTTCTGCTGGCCGGGCAGACCGAGCGCCACACCCGCTGGAAAGACCCTTCAGCCTGTCATCCTGCATTTGTCCCGCCAAAAACCAAGCGGTACGTTTGTCAGCTTTATTCAGCTACTAAACAAGTCATTTCCTCATTAAACAATAGAAACTGTCTTCTGGGTTTTCTAATTGTCTGTGTGGAAGGGAAACTCAAAAATGTATTTTAAATGAGACAGTCATCTTTGAATGAACAGTGGCCATACAAGGTTTTTGGGCACTTAAGTGTACATAAAAATGTCTGCCTTCAATTTATGCTTGACATTTTTTCAAAGATTTTTTATTGTGACATGACATTTAATTAGTATTGAGTGGTAACATTAAAGCTGCAATTTGTAACTTTTTGGGTAGAAATAATTAAATACATAAAAATAATAATAAATATATATGTTATTGTACTATAGAAAAAATTCATATTTATTTACTATGAATATGAATATAATAATAAGTAATAATAGTTATTAAGTACATAAAAATGAAATGATATACATTAAGAAGCGGATAAATAAAAATGACTAAAATCTGCCTCCTTCCTTTAACCAAATGGTAAGCTTATAAAAATTATTTATTGTACGATTATAGTATGATAGTACATATAGTATAGTATTATAGTACATGAAGTAAATTTGTTTTGCAGCTTTAACATTTAATGTATTTATAATAATATGAACATGAGGTTAACAAGGCCAAGTAAGTTTTTTGTTTCGTTTCGTTTACAAAAACAACTACAAACATACCATAAAATAAGTGCATACATGAAATCAAAAAGTAATTTTTTTATTTTTTTCTGACATTGCTTGATATAGTATCTGTCGCTTAGTAGCCTGTCCGATGTCATTTTGCCTTCCTCCTTAACGTATTTTCAATTACACATGTCATTCCCCACTGGAAGGTCTGACACCCAAGCGTTCTTGTTTTCTCTGACCTGATGGATTCATTTGGGACTGTGCTGTTTCTCTTCATACAGAGAAGCCCATCATGAAGATGCTGGAGGCTAGAGTAGGAGACCGAGAGGCACAAGAGTTTGTGCGGAAGCTGAAGGAGATCGAGAAGTCAATGGAGGAAGAGTAATATTTCCCCTGTAGTGCACGTACTGTTCTGTACTTCTGCTGGTGGTCTTTTTTACCTGTTGTACTATGTTTACTCTTCAAGTTCAAACTCTTTTAAATGTGTATTTTTAACTGTTGTCCAAAAAAGGTAAATGATCATGTTTGAAGATCAGTATTTTATCACTGTTTTAATGTTAAAGCCCTCCTGATGGAGCTTCTTGTTAATAGACTGTATGATTAGTAGTAGAACGGTCTATTTTGAAAGGAAGATTTTTGATTTGTATTCTAACGTTTACCTGAGACGTTGATTAAGACTTGAACTCAGAAAACCTGGAGCCTTGAAATACTCAACGCAGAGACAGTATACACAGATGTTTACTTGGAGGAAGTACACTAATAGACTTTCTGTATATGCGTTGGTTTTTAGAGGCCATGTACACACTTGTCACTTATGGTGGTTTACAAAAGTTTCCAATAGCTGACAAAACAGAACTAATGGCATTAAACATTTGCAAATTCAGGTGTGACTTCTGTATTACGTGCACACACAAACTAATGCTAAAGAGCAGTGGTTCTCAAACTTTTCAGATCAAGTACCACCTTTAATAAAATTAGTTGTTCCATGCACCACCTAATGACCGCCATAGAAAACACACGAATAAAGACTCAAATTAAAAGCTGACTCTTTATCTTTACACTTTGTCCTCCAAATCTAATGTATTATTAATAATACAAACACTTTTTTATTTACCATCTGTTTTTTCCATGTTTTTCAAGTGAGTCAGCAGTAATAGTGGACACAAAACACTTTTCTGTAGTGCACTGGAAACAGGGCTCTGTAAATGACTTTTAAAGTCCCCGTGAACTGGAAGTTTTTACGTCCATATTTTGACGCATTTCGTCTTTCTCTGCGATTTGATTGGATGTATAAAAACAGCCGTTGCATTTTGAAATGGAACTGGGAGCAGACTGACAGTTGAAGGGGAGGAGTTAACAGATGCTCCGCCCAAGCCGTCTTACGTCATTTAAGATGGATAGTCATTACAGGAAGGAAGTCCATTTTCAGATTTTACCTTAAGATTATGAGGGCACACAAATTTTAAAAAGAGAATGACCCACATTGATAAACTATTTACAATAAACGCTGCAATATTTTTTGAAAAAATAGGCATTGTCATTTTTTATTTCACTGGGACTTTAAGGGGGATTTATTAACTTTGTGGGGACTTGCAGAAAGACTCCAAACCTATATTAAAGACAAACAATGTGGAAAGTATAGGCCTATTTAACACAGAAGATAAATATATGTATACTTAAACATCAAGGGAAGGGCTATATACAATATAACAAACAGAGACTCACACTTCACTGCAGCAGTTTTTATCAAAGTAATGCCTCAAAACTAATCGTAACGCTCGCTTCATTGATTTAACCTCTAGTAGATGCAGACACGTGTTGAACTAGCGCAGTTCAAGTGCAGAAATACACAAGAAACTTAATTTACACGCAGCTCATCGGAAGAGAGAGAGAGACTCGCAAGCGTCTGTCTGCTCCCGCTCTGTGTTTCAGCTGCCTGTCATGCGCCCGAGTTACATCGACAAAAGATCAATAAACAATAATTCATACAACTATATTAAAATTGCACATAGGCTGAGATGTATTCCGTATTTATATTCAACATTTGAAATTGTATTTAAAACACAAAATGCAAATTAATATATAGAGTTTTTAATTTCCTGTCGTGGCACGTACCCCCAGGGGTCTCTTCAGGTACCGCGTACCACAGTTTGAGAACCACTGCTATAGAGGATTCACACCCAAATCTAAGTGCAGTTCTCCTAAATCATGTGTATACCTGGCCTAAGCAAGAAAGTCAAGAAAAGTCTGGTGAATTCTTCACATAACCATACAGCAGATAATGATACGATAATGTTTACTTTATTATTAATGAAAGTGTTTTCTGTTCACTCTTATCAAGGAAAATACTACAGAAAAGTCGCTAAACTGTGAATGTTAAGTATTTGTCCATGAATCACACGTTGGATTGTGTTGAGATTTAACCGTAGCATTTCCGTAAGATGTTGTCTTTCCTGAAGAATGTATTTGTTAATGCCAAGTGGTTCTTTGAGTTACGGGTGTCAGTGTTCATATGGTTCTCTTCTATTGTGTTTCTCGCTGCCAGAGTTAATCGTTTTCATTGGCAGTAAAACAGGTTATGATGTAAGAACATTTTTCACATCGCAAATGCTTTTCAGCACCACCTTTTGAATGTCTAGGTATTTCTGTGATAAAAGCTGGACTCTTGTAACAATTCCCGTGGCATTGATCTCTTCTCTACATTATCTCGTAATAGAGCACCTCTTGGTGTTGTACATTTCTTCACCAGCATTTCTCTTCTTTTGACCTTCACACTTGGCTTCACCTCCTGGTGAGTGACAACCACGTGATATTAGCCTGAAGACCACATTTGATTACAAATGAAGGCCGAAGGATGGTGAAACATACCGCAACACCCAGCAACAGTGATGTTACTGCTCTACTTGAAACATACTGAAGAATGTGAAATATTAACAACAGCTCTCTGTTCTCTTTGTGACTCAAATAATGGTGTATATGCTGTGTGTGTGCATGCACGTGTGTGGCTGCGTGCACCTTGATTTCAATAAAGAAACAATAAGAGTTGAAAGTGCTTATTGAGAGGAATCTGTTGAATGTGCTAACATTTTTTCGAACGGTCAGTGTGGAGATGCAAAGCAAAGATTTCCTTTTAACATTTTTTTTTCAATCATTATGGGTTAAAGTTGGAGCAGTTGGAGCCTGTGGAAACCTCATTTCTATCAGGGATGCTGAGACTATTGGCAGCTTATTTTTAGGTACAATTTATAAAAAAAATGAATTGCAGATTTCACAATATATCTTTCAATACAGAATTCCCAACATGTTATATTCAGTGTCTCACATTTTATACTCTTCAGAATCAACCAAAACTTAAAATCCTCTAATGTCTTAAAACAAATCACTATTTACAGCCAGGAAAAAAATTGAGACCATTTCAAAATTATTTTCAGTTTTTCTGAATTTAATATTTATAGATATGTGTTTGGGTAAAATTATTATTTCTGTTTTATTCTGTGAACTACTAACAATATTTCTACAAAATTTCAAATAAAAATAGTGTTTCTATTTGCATTAATTTGCAAAAAAAATAACAGAAAAGATGCTCTGTATTTTTCAGACCTCAAATACTGCAAAGAAAACAAGTTCATATTCACTTTACACAATTCAACAGTAATATTTCTATTTCTAATGTGTTTAGGAAAAAATAAATTCTATGTGATAACCTTGATTTTTATCAGTCTTGTCATGCTGTCAGTGTTTCACATTGCTGTTGGATGAATTTATGTCACTCCTGAGGTTTGATTTTGTTGAAATTCAACAGACACTGGACTGGAATGACCACAAACATCTAGACATACTGATGCAATGAAAATTTGAACGGTCTCTTATTTTTCCATGGATGTGTATATTCTAAATGTGAGCATTACCAGGTCAAAAATACATGCAAAAAAGAGTCACCACCAGATGTCCTCACAGATTTCAACATTCCGGTCTGAAGTCCTTTTCCTAACACTAGACGGCGTAACAACAAGGGGTGATGTGGGTCATTACATGCACCTCTCATCCATTAAGAAAATATCAATTATTCTAAAACCTTTGTGTCTGATGGCATTATTTCTATATTTCTAAAGAGCTCTTCAATGGCAGATTACACCATAGTAACCCAGACCAAGAGCCAAACGCCCACTGGAACAGGTGTCAGGTGCAGCATCGTAATTATTACCACACAATAAAACACAAAACAGACACCTGCTTATTAACCCCAGTTATTATACATACTCATTATACTTCTCATCTGACGCAAAGTTTGGAACTAAAAGGAAACATTGTCTTGTATATGGTTTGCAATGTATAATTACACAGTGTTAAAATTAGACAGTGTGTTTACCGCTTTGACTTTGAAGTGTATTGTGCTGTGCAGCTACTGTGATCATAGGAAAAAGCTGAGCTTTTCTTTAACGCACATTCACTTGAAGAGCAAGTGGGTGAATCTCACAAAGCATGTCAACAACAGGTCTGAGTCATAGTTCACCCCCACGACCAAAAACAAACAAGTAAACAATATGAAAAAAGAAAGATACTGTATTTTACATAAGGACGATTTTTGTACAGTATGTGATGATATTCTCATAACAACGCATCCCAACATTACTGTAAACCCAACATTAAACCTTACTGCTCTAAAGCTTTATCAATTATACATGCAAGTGTATACATTATATATATGTTACGTAATTTGCATAAGTACAGAATAAACATTTATGTCCAAACAAAATTATTTTGTTTTATATATTTATAATTATAAGTGCTATAACTTCATAAGATTCATACATGTACTGTATATTTTATTGCACAATTGACTGATAATTGTCTTTGCACTTGACCTCTGCTTTCACTCCTGACCGATTCGTACTGCTTTCAGAGATCAATGTGTGCAGGAATCTGACCTGAAAAATCACTTCCAGGTAATGTCCACATGTCTCATGAGCAGTGTTGGGATGCTATTTACTTATAAATAGTGGCAGATTACGTTAATATTTGAACCTCAGTATTATATAAGCAATAATAAAAGAGTGAAAATCATTATATATATTTTAAATTATTAAAATGATGTCGACTATTGAGATATTAAAGCCTATACACCTACCCTTCCCTAAACCTAAATATATGAATAAAGATGAATTTAAAGTCTTTTTTAATTTTATTGAAAACAAATGCCTTTATGATCTGTAAGGTAATAGAAAACGGTTAAAGAGCGTTTTCAGCAAGAATAGATTAGAAGCCCGGTCTTCCGTGCTAAGCTAAACAGCCTTAGCACTTCACGCTACTTGAGTCACTGTTTGACATTGTGTGGTGCTTACACTTTCTCTATTTCGATCACATATTGGTGGGCGGAGCTAGTGCAAATAGTCTCTGCTAACAAGGCGGGCTATTTGTACTCAGTGTATATAGACACTCCGTTAAAGTAAATACTGTGTGTATATGTGCGTGCAATTTACATTAAAATTCAAAGTCTAACTTTAAAATCTGTGCTTTAATGTATAATTCTCACATTTGTTATACTTTGGTCTGTCAATAATAATACTTTATGTAGTTTTATATCATTTGTTTGAATGAATGAAAAGAGCCGTTTCATGTCTATCCTTGAATCACTTAACTAATCAAGGTTGATATAGGATATATAAAGTAATTAGTAATAAGTAATTAAATACTTTTTGGAGAGTAATTTGTACAGTAATCTAATTACACTATTGAATATGTAATTAGTAACTAGTAATTAAGTGTGCGATCTATTACACATGGGCCTAGCATGCTGTTTACTTATTTTCAGTATTGGGTATAACAAAATAACAGATTTTGGGTGTTGTTTCAGGCTAGTGTGTATGTGGTGTACCCTGGAGCTCACAGGTGCAGCTGTCATGAATGTGGCCCTATGACAATGGATGCACTTCTTGGGCAAGAAAAGTACACAAGAGACCTAAAAAGTACCAGTAATAACCTACTTTTTATTATCAGTTCATAAAAGTTGTGCTTCTTTGTAATGATTCTAAATCATGAATTAAGGCATTAATGAAAATATGCATTTAGTGGCAAATGTGGCACATACATATTTCTAATAATTGCATGAAAGGAACAGTTCGCCCCCAAAATTAAATTTAGCATGGTGCTTACTCAAAATGGTGGCACACAGGCTCAACGAATCTCATCTTTGAATCTCATTGGTTGTCGGGTGTCTTGTGACCACGAGAACCAATGAGATTCAAAAGATATGAGATTTGTTGAGCCTGCATGCTGCCATTTTGAGTGAGAAGTGTGATACTATTGTTCTTTTCTCGCTTTTTGGAGCTTCAAAACTGGGTCTCTATCCATTGCCATTGCTAAACTGGAAAGAGCCAGGATTATATTTAAAGGTCCAGTGTATGAATTTTAGCGGCATCTAGCGGTGAGGCTGCAAATTGCAACCAACTCACTCCATCCCTCCCCTTTGAAGCACTACGGTGGCTGCCACAGGACAAAGGTGTTTTTGCTTCTTTGCCGAAGGAGATAACACGTTCTGTAGAGCAGTTTGTCCGTTTAGGACTACAACATGGTGAATTCCATGTAAGGACACCTGCGGTGTATGTAGATAGAAATAGCTCATTCTAAGGTAATGAACACAAAACACTTCATTATGTA
The DNA here is from genome assembly GCF_024868665.1 of Triplophysa rosa. Lineage (NCBI taxonomy): Eukaryota > Metazoa > Chordata > Actinopteri > Cypriniformes > Nemacheilidae > Triplophysa > Triplophysa rosa. Next base: position 18,536,006 of record NC_079900.1, read on the forward strand.
AGGTCTTTATACTCCTCTGAAGACATAGTTATGTATATTATATTGCATTTCTGTCAACAGATCCTCCAAAAAAATACACACAGTACCTTTAATATTCTCATCGGCTGAAAGAAGACAGTCACATATACGGCTTGAGGATGAGTAATATATAGGCTAATTTTATTTTTGGGTGAACTGCTCCTTTACGGTCGAAAACATCAGAATAAATCAGTTGAATTTTTATATTTAAATGGAAGATTAGAAGCAAATGGATGCCACATTATTTCCTGTTTGGCACATGAATATTAATTGGGTGAAATAGTGTTCTTGCTAAAAGGCAGGTAAGTGGATGGTTGCCATAAAAATGAATAATTCTTGGTATTGTGAGCACTCACTCACTAATGCATTTCTTCACTCACATGCTCATTCACATGTTCTGGGCGGAGGATACAGATGAGCTCCCGGATATCACATACAGGAACTGGCATGTCCTCAGAACCGTTATATTACATTACTAACACATAACAGGTCTAACCGTGATCCACATTGTGCTGGTGGCAGCAGTGTGTTGGAGGAAGGGCTAACTACATTTTCATTCCACTTGTCACACGTTAGTTGTGATGGACACATGGTACTCATCCATCCAGGATTTAACGCTGTAAAGAAAACTGTGGGCCTGTGTCACCCCGCTCCGCAATTGTTCAGGGGCCGGTGAGGATGCTGTCCTGGATGCTGATGTCTTCGTGGGGAAGCGAGCTCGATGGTTACTGTTCCAAAGCAGGATTAATGAAGAACAGAGTGTTCTGGCCCATGTGTCACTCCTACATAAATATTATATAGAATGAGTGGGACAGGACAAGAACGGGTTTGATAAGATGGGATGCTCTGATATAAACGCCCACTGTCAGCTTATTAAATTATGCAAAGGACATGCAGTGCTGTGTTCAGAAACAGGAGTAGATTTTCTAAACTTTTGTCATCAGCATGCTTTTTGTTTGTTTGCTTGCAGAGGTTCAAATTAGGTGATCATTCATCCACATCTTTCTGTGATTAAAAGAAACTAAAAGAAAGTTTGACATCGCCCCTTACAAGAATATTCTGGTTAAATACAACTTGATCTATTACCACAGAAAATCTTTTTGTGCATTAGTTTGAAACACATTACATGTACAGTAACGCACTTGTAAATGGAAAAATGGTTGGCAAGCATGCAGCACCAGAAAAATGTGTATAAAATGTGTCACGCTGTTTAAAAAACTAAAACCATATAACCTCACAAGTGTGTTAGAATTGCTTATAGATTATTTTGCAAGACGTTCCTGTTTCGTTTTCATAGTTGTTTTTAAGTCTTAAAGATGTTCGATAAACAGCTTTTGTTCAGTTCTAAATGTTTTGTTATATTTTTGTTCTAACGTACGTGTAGTTTTTAAAACTGAAACAGGAAGTGCTTCTGGACCAGTGTTGTTAACGTCTTGCCAAATGGTCCATAAAATGGACGGTTCTGGTCTTTCATGCTGATTGGTTAAGCCCTGTGCAAAACCATTGTAAATAATTCTTGAAACATATGCCACAGTTTCCCTAGACTTTTTGTTCCATTCACTTCTATTCAATGCGGTAGACCAGAAACGCCAGGTTAAAGTTCACGACTGGTGAACTTTAACCTGTGAATTGGTATTACGTGAAACGTGTGACCAATGGAAGATCAATATGCCATGACATGACCTTTTCAGTTAGCTTTTCCAGAGGCTCTGCGTAAAAAAATTGCATTTGTATAGTCTAGTGTGATTGCGACAATATGTGACCGAATTATACCAGTTCTAACTGCATTTATTTATTATAATGATCTTGCTTGTTCTATAAACACCATGCACTGTGCTGTGTTTTACCTTTCTTTCATTTGCTCCTGTAAAGCTGCTTTGGAACAATGCACATTGTGAAAAGCGCTATATAAATAAAATTGAATTGAATTGAATTAAATTCAATGTAAAACCACAGCTTCCCGGGGCATATTACAACAATTTAAGGCTTGGAGACAGAAACACTGCTCAAAACACATAACAGTTTAGCATAACAACATTTAGAAATGCTGTAAATTTGGCCCAATCTATGGAGGATTGTGAGTCTGTTCGATTTCTTTTGGTGACACAAATAAAAAGTCTATTTATTAATAGTTTTTGCTTTATTTTTTAAGAGTGATGTAAAACATGATCAGTTCCTGCAACTCTCTCTCTCTCTGAGTGTTTTGGGGAGGAGGAATGCTGGCAGAGCGCCATGTTCAGGGGTGGGTCCCAGCTTTGGATCTGGCTCTGGCAGGTACATTTAACAGCGCTCTGATCCCCTGTACCTTATCTGTTCTCACAGTCATAATCCTCCCTCAAATATGGAGCAGTAAAGAGTTTCATCAATAGCAGGCCAACTGAACCCCCCCAAAGCTACACAATTACACCTGCGCAGCCTCAGATCCTCAGATCTCTCTGAACAGCCCACACCTCAGGTTTTGTAATGATATCACAGGGGATACGTTTCTATTTGAGATTTACAGTATGCACGCTGGGCTGTCATTAGCCACAGGGTTCACTTTACATCTCGCGTGTTAAAACTTGTAGTTGGGGAACAGGACTCCTCTAACAGGGAACTTCCAACCTTGTGTGAGAGAAATACAACGCACATTCCTTCAAAGCCACACAAAAGTGATCTTCTAAACAAAACATTTCATTGCAAACGTTTCATTAACAAATTTTTGCAGGTTAATGAATAAGTGCGAAAACCACAGGAATCTGAGCGGCACATGAAATAAAGTTCTCCGCGGGCACTTTTAAGAGAAAGTCACGTAAAAGTGTTTGCTTTGTATGTGCACATAATTAGATGCGAGATGATAAAAGCTGGACAGAGACACCTGTTGAAATGACTGTTGGTGGAGGGCCACAGGTGGGCTGCAGATTGGCGGTGGCGTCGGGATAATTAGGAGTTTCAGAAAGGAAGGTTGGTAGAGCTGGGGTGAGGATGGGCCAGCACAGCAACTCCTTTGTGGTTGCCAGAGCTGCTGTCAAAGGGAGCAGAATGATATTGGACAGCTCACCCCCGAGGAATGCAGCTAGGCCTGTGTTTTCCATCCAACCTTTTCCATCGTCCATGTCCTTCTGGGCTCAGAGGACTTCTGAAGTGCAGATCCAACCCTGTCATATCTTCTGAGGACAAATTCTGAGACAAAGCCAATGGCACACTACATGACTCAGGCTCATCACCCTGTGTGCACAATACAAAACGATCCGTCTCTTGCTATATCAAAGGACATAATGTATTGAATACCTGAATAATTTAATTGCGGTTTGCTTAACTTGACCTTTCATTCCCAGTGTGACAAAGTAATTACAGTCATGATTTTAAGCCAAGGTGTTAAAGGGACGGTTCACGCAAAAATAAACATTCTGTCATCATTTATTCACCCTCGAGTTGTTTCGAGTTGGTGCCCCAGAACTGTTTAGTTTCCCACATTCTTGAATAAAATATCTTCTTTGTGCTATACATAAAGACATTTATGCAGGTTATGAACAATGTGAGGGTGTAAAGATGACAGAATTGCAATTTTTGGTGAACCATACCTTTAAGCTTTGTCTGAGGTTTAGCGTGGTCCACTTGGCCCACCCCTGCGGGTAGAATTTGTAACTACACCATCTATTATATTCTATTATACAGATAATTATTTGTTTTTGTTTTATTTAGTTCTTTTTTGCACATTACATCGTATCTTTAATGTATTGTACATTTTAGGAAAGATTGGCAATAATACATACTAAATATTTCTATAGGCCTAGAGAAATTCTATATATTCTTTCTATATATTTTATAATGTCAATGTTTTCAATTACTTCGTGTTTCTTTACTTCTTTTTTCTATAGTAATATACAGTCTGTAAAGCTTCTTTGAACATTTTAGACAACAAATATTTTACCATATCACTTTACAATAGACTGTACCAATAGATGATATTTTGGATTGCTCTACAGAAGTGTAACAAAATAATTATTGCTTACACTTTATTTTACAGTGCCCGTGTTACAGTGTAATTATACATTTAAGTATGGAGTGATAAAAATTAACTACATGTACTTACTATAGAGTTAGGGAATGGTTCAGATTATGCATAATTTATAGAAAATACTATAGAAAATACATGTAACGTGTAACAAGGGCACCGTAAAATAAAGTGTTACCGAATTATTTACTCTGTCTGCTGTGTTTATTGTGGTGCCATCAACCAATCAGCATTGCCAGAAAGTTATTTTACTGTCAAAATGCTAATAATGAGCTCAGGGCTGGATATGGACAAAAAAGCAGCAAAAGACTTCTTTGCCAAGTGGCCCGTCAGTTCCGTCCGTGTGCGATAGCATTCTTGGTTTTTCCGGTTCCTTCTCAATTGCTTTCTGGAGGAGTCCCGCTTTGTTTATTCGCTGATCGGCCCACCGGGAAAATGTCAGGTATGTCCGATTACCAAACCAGCCCTGAATGAGCTTAACGCATTGTAAAATCGCTCGTTTTGGTTGTTTTTAACCCCGTATTGGTAACTCCTTTCTTGAACTACTACTCTAGACTATACATAAATTAATGGTTTTCTAAAAAAAGAGTATGCAATACACAGTGTATATGGCACTATATTTAGATGGTAAGCTAGTATTTTATTCCAAACAAAACCAGGCTTTTTTCTAAAACGAGTTTCTTCTACAGTGTATGTTTGTCACAAATACATATTAAAGATTGTAGCTCACAGTCATATCTAGATATATATTGTTCAGAGCTCATGATGATAATTACAAATAGCAGCTGACACAGCTTCCATAGCTTCAGGCTTGATGAGCAAGTCAGTCTGGAATATAAACATTCTTTTGTCTGCATCAAGCTGCAGGGCATTTCTGTACCAAGACTTCACATACATATACACATGTTGGTCACTGTAATCCATATAGACTTTTTGTCTGGAATAGTTGTGTAAATACACACAGGCATGGGATCACATGAGCCTGATCTGAGTTGTGTTTCTGCAGTTGATATTGTTTCTGAAGCAGAATGGCTTTAAGCCAGTGGTGTAGAGAGGAGCCAGGCAGCCCATACGTTTCATAGTCTCAGGGGCCTTTTGCTTGTGCAATTCATTAGCTAACGCTGGCCCTTTTCCTTCAGCGCGATCAAACAAAATCAGATTTGTTTTCCCTGCCCTCAGCCAAATTTGGGTTTGGCTCGCAATGGTGCGGAGAAAGATACAGACGCCTTCACAACAAAAGAGGAGACTTTGCATAGTGTTTTTGAAGCCTGAGATGTGCATTTTGAGAGCGCTCTGATGAGGTGGATGTTTGTTCTGCTGGGTGGAGCAGAGGGGGAACTGCAGAGTATCCATTATTGCGGTGAGGTTTGGCCGCATGTTTATGCCTAGCATATTGAGACTTTCTGCCTAGCTCTTCGGCAGTCCCTTCACACGCACATCACTGCCTCAGCGCTCTTACCCCGGCTCAAAGCGTGGCAAATGGACCAGAACTTTTCTATTAATGTCCCACTGAATCTGATTAGAATCGTGTAGATATTGAAAACACCATAGAGCCAAACCGGAGTGCTGCTGGACGTGACATGAGTGTTAACATCAAATCCAAAATTGCCTATAAACAAATCTACAGTAAAAAATTGTGTAGAGGAAGCTACACAAGCCGCAATGTATACAGTACATAAATGCAATTCATTTCATGTAAAGGTATGACACAATACCAGTTTCAGATGGCGGTATATTTTATGATATATTTGAGTCATTTCTGGTTTAAATTGAGAAATTGTAATTCTTTAAATGAAATCCCAAGTCAAGGGTTGTATATGCTGACCCGATAGCATATCTTGAAAACGGGAGTCAATCATCCATTTTAAGCATGATTTTCATTCCCAGTAACTCAGAATTAATAAAGTGTATTTCAGAAGTATTTTGGCCTCTCCCCAGCATTTGAACTTGTCTCTCCTAATTTAAAAGCCTTTTAAGCATGACCTCTCTCTCTCTTTCATCCTCTTTCGATCTGAGCTAAGTACATTGGTAAACAAGGAGAAGCGCTGGCTTACTCAGCACAAGATTTAATCGAATGTGAAGGACCACCACACTTGTTTGTCTTTGTGTTCCCCCTCGCTCTGTTCTCTCTCCTGTGACGAACTAATACCATCAGTGGCTCAACTAATACACCAGTGCCCCCCAGGATCCGCCGACGCTGCACTGCAGTAATCTATACTTCATTTCCTATCACGCTTCCCTGCCATTTGCCGGTCAAGTGGTCAGTCGCCAAGCCAGAGTGTCCACAGCGCTTTCCCTTTGATGTCTTTCATGACCAGTGAAGTTACAAAAAACATGGTCTCCATGACCACCAGCGGTGAATGAAAAAGAATGACCCCGGTTGCCATGGAGGCTCTCCTGGTTCATTTGAAGGTCACTGGAGCTTCTCAGTTGTTGAAAAGGTCTTGCGGGCTCTGCGTATGCACAGCATGACACATTCAATTAACACAAAGTATTACAAACAGACACTATTAAAGTTTCAAAACCTGAAGGTCTTTCTACTGCACTTGTTAAAAGTGTATAAATCTTCCTCTTAGCTTGAAAACAAAAATGCTAGACAGATGGATGAGTGCTGATTTGTCATTTAGCAAATGCTTACAGTACTTGCTACAGGGACATTTCGTTCATGGCAAACCAGGCTTAAGCTTCACAATGGTGACGTTCATGGGCACAATGGTGATGTTTCATCATTTACACCAATCATTAAGCTTGGCCTTGTATTATTAAAGCACAACAGCTATTAAAATGGCTGGACTGTTCAGTGTCTGCATTGAAGCAGTGAAACATCCACTAAAAGAGGACATGGAGTTCATCAGGACATGTGACTCATCAGTTGGTGCTGACTGTTCTGCACACTAGCCCTGGTTGTATTCTCCGCTCTACAGTGAACTACAATACACACTGTTGGCTCAACTAATGGCATGAGTTTGGCTATGTTTGCCTGTTTAATGGAAAACAAAGTGAGTGTAATAAAGCTTTTTTGGTCTTCCAGTTTGAAGGTCAATGGGGTATTTGTTCGGGCTCGACTGGTTTTGGGTACTTACTGAATATACACTGATCCAACTTGGAGACAAGCAGGGTGACAAGCTACACAAGCTGAGAATCAGGTACAGCAGGGTGTAAGAACAACTAGACCAGCCTAAACCAGCTAACCCTTACAAAAATATAGATGCTATTAGTATGCTATTAGTTTTCTTTAAAACTAAAATCAGTCTGTTTTCACGTAGTTCTCAGAAATATGTTTTATATACTTCTTAGATAAATGTAAGTTTAAAGTAGTTGTAACTCAAAGTTTACTACTGTCATTTAAAGTATACTAAAAAGTGAGCCAGTTTAGTCCTAAGTAGTATTGAAATAATTCAATTACGGGTTACTAGTACTTACTACATGAAGTATAGGGCGTATTTAAAAATGTATTTGAACTTTGCTTAAAACACTATATTACAAGGATACTTTAAGTGATGTACCTGTGTGACCTCTGCAGAACACAAAAGAAGATATTTTAAAGAAAGTTGGTAATCGAACAGCATGTGAACCATTCTCTTCTATGGACACAAACCCAATGCAAGTCAATGGGGTCCAGTTAACAACATTTTTCATATCTTCTTTTGTGTTCTGCTGAATAAATAAAGTCATAGAGGTTTGAAATGACAAGAGGGTGAGTAAATGAAGACAGAATTTTCATTTTTGGCTGAACTATCACTTTAAATGAATATATTTTCTTCTTGGTTTGTTTTTCACTTTTCGAGTGTTGTTTTTCGGTCCCTGAAGCACCAAAATATGGTTCTATATAGCACTAAAAGTGGTTCCCCTATGATTACGAGCCAAGAACCACTTTTAGTGCTATTTAGCACTATTTTGTTTTAGAGTGTATGGTAAAAGCCTTTGGCAGAAACATGATGTTAGCAACACAATAAGAATCTTGATCCTAATGTTAAATGTTCCAAAAATCATTTCACCTTCAATTCAAAGCTATGAAAAAGCTATGAGTATCAAGTATCTGCTGAGAAGGCCCAAAATATCAAGTTTGAACCCAGTAAAACAGCTCTCCTACAACTTCATTAAAAGTGCCATAAAACGTCCCCTGGTATGAGGCACAGGCTCAGAGAAGCTATCTTTCTTCTTTCCACCTGACCTCTATAGCTCCTGCCCAGCCAGTTGCTGAGGAACTGTGGGAATGCTTGCCAGGAAACCTCCCACTTGGGACACAAGAGTGTGAGAAACACAGATTCCTCAAGGGTTGCTGGTCATGGGCTTGTGGGTACAGTATGTACAGTGTACTGAGGCTGGTCAAGAAGTCAGCAACTCTCTCATGCCCTCTGCGTTTGTGAAAGATCACATAAAGAACTTAAAGTCCAGTTTGTGGCATCTGGCCTCCCCGCTGCTCGGACACAAAGGTTTCTGTACCACACCGCTGCCGTGGACTGCGAAGAGCCAGAGGGTGGTAATGTGGCCAACACTAAACTACAGGAGGTGAACAAGTGGAGCATTTTGATGGGTGCAGAGCAGCTGTCAAAATGTTATCTTAACATTCTTTCAAAGCGCATTGTCTCTCGCAGCTGTCAAGCCGTCCCCATCCCCTCCACCCAAAACCAAAATTCTGTGAACTTGACTGAGAGCATGTGTTTTTCTCTTCAACTGTTCAATGCTCCTATAGGTTTTTGCCAGGTGAGGAAGAACCGTGGGGAAGATGTTTTTTGAAAATTAACATTGATGATAAAACTATTTATGCGTAATTCCTTTTTCTCTGACATGCTGTATTTTTTGCCAAGAAACGTTGTCCAACAAAAATTAAAGGAGCAGTTTCACGGACAGAGATTATTTTACGCCAGGATTAAATTAGGATATTTAAGTCATTTTTAAAAACATACTTTACATAAAAACATTAATCTGTGCATCTTGAGACAAAACAATCGCATTGACATATTTTAAGATATTAAGTTGTTTTCGATCAATACACTTCAAACATTACAGTTAATCAATTATAGTCCGTTAATCATTTTCCTTCTCTTTAGCATGTCTTTTATGCAAGTTTTACAGCATTACCATAGCAAAGGCGGTGCCAGAGACATGGGTGGGCTTTGTGTGGGCAGGGGGGGCTCATTTACCGGCATTGTAAAGGCATTAGTATTTGATAGTCACATGAGATTTTGAATATATTTTGAATATAAGAGTTACCCACATTGCTCAAGTGTTGAAGTGGTATTGTCTGTGCCATCACAATGGTCCCTACATAATATGATATAGCTCAGGTCCCTCATTTAATGTACAGTAATGTCCAAAAGTAATGTCCAGGTCGGCATATTTATACAGCATTTGCTTTTAATGTTCCATCAGGTTAAATCAAACCATTGAAATACCAGGTTTAGGATGCAAGACAAACAAAACACTAAACTTTTAGGGGCAGTTTCCTAGTCAGTGCTTACAGTGATAGTTCACTCAAAAATATTTTTTTTGTCATCATTTATATTCTTTTATATTTTGAAGAAAGTTGGTAATCGATCAGCACTGGCACCCATTCACTTCTATTGTATGGACACAAAATCAATGCCAATGGGGGCCAGTTACCAACATTCTTCAAAATATCTTCTTTTGTGTTCTGCGTATAAAGAAAGTCATAGAGGTTTGAAATGACAAGAGGGTGAGTAAATTATGACAGAATTATCATTTTTGGGTGAACTATCACTTTAAAGGTCTCATGAACTGGGCTTGTTTATTGTTTTATACTGTTGCATGAGTTCTACTTATGACGTTCGCGTAGATTTTACATTAAAAACATCAAACTCAATAAGTAATAGGCAATTTTCTACCCGGGTTTTGAGGCTGGCTCGACAAATGCTCAGTTTTAATGGGCATGCCCGCATTGAAGACTTGGAAGTAAACTCCCACTGCTATGATTGGATAGCAGTTTGTGTAGTACTTTTGAGACCCGTGATCGCGAACCGGACGGAAGATCACAGCGATCGCCGGTCTCAAATGTTACGAGAGTTTCCATGATAAATAAACAAACGGGAGACTGCCGGTAACTTATGGATACGACCCAGCACCCGAAATAATACCAAAACACTTCAAAACAGCCTCCATTATTGCGGACCAGTGGGCGGGGCTAGAGAAGTAGTCATTGATATTCTTCTTTGGAGGCGGTGTTCAACCTATCAGATAGGTGCATTCCAGGACCTGGCGTTCGCTGGGCCTGGTGTCTATAACAGTTGTAATTTCAGTAACAAGGGCGTTTTCAGTTCTGACACTTACAGGATGTTCGCTTGAATATGATTCCCTCTTATATAACAAAAGCTACATATAACAAAAGCTCAGGTTAAAATTGTGGTTTTAATTCATGGCTCCTTTCAAACTTCCCCTAAAAGTTTACTGTTGTTTATTTTGTACCCTAAACCTGATATTTCAATGGTTTGATTTAACCTGATGGAACATTAAAAGCAAATGCTGTACAAATATGCCCACCTGGCATAAGTGCTTGAACACTTTCCATTAGCATTTTGGGTAACTCTTATATTAAAAATCTCATGTGACTATCAATACTGATGCCTTTACAATGCCGGTAAATGAGCCCCCGCCCTTGCCCACACAAAGCCCACCCATCTTTCTGGCACCGCCTTTGCTATGGTAATGCTGTAAAACTGACACACATGCTAAAGAGAAGGAAAATGATGACTCATTCAACTCAGGCCATCAAACCTCCATCATTTACTGTCATTCCACGCTTAAAGGGATCTTGTTTCGCTTCTGTTATGCGTTTTTGCTGACAGCCATTCACGCGGACAAGAGTATTAGCAAACAGTTTTGTTTAATAGAGCTGTTTACACACTGCCATCTATCACAAAAAGAGCTTTTTCAAAAATGCAGCTCTGTATGAAATTAATGCAACATATGCGAGTAGTATTTCATTAACGGTAGATAAATACATTTTAATTAGGCAAGATTATAAAAATACATTAGACCGTCTGACTTAAATCTAACGTCTCACTTCATTCATCATGTTCAAACACGCTCAAGATGAGATTAACAAAGAGACTTTCCCTTTTGATCATCTCATGTGTACAGACTTTTTATACTTACTGTGGCTTATTCTGAAAATTCAGAAAAAAAGTTACGATTGAGGATATAGTGCCTTAGTCCCTCAAACGAAACTTTGACATTTATTTTAAAGATTTGTTGACATTAACCATGCTACACTTGGCAAATCAGTAATACATTATTCCATTCAATAAATTTCTATAGTGTTTTACATAATTTTGCATTGTTGCCATCTTTACAAAAATAGACCACTTCGAAAAACGTAAACAACGCTGGTCCTGAATATCTTCCCGTTTCAGTTTTTAACACCACACAAAAGTTTGAACAGAACAGAACAGAACACAACCAACAAAATATTTATAACCCAAACAAATATTTCTAGGATTTAATTATATCTGTAAGATTTAAATTTACATTTTGTCTATAAACTGTAGAATAAACCGTAGAGACAAGAGAAAATAAAGAAACCATGAAAAACAGAAAAAATATTAAATACATGGTAGTTTTGCAAACCTTCCATAAAATGTACATTTGCAATTTTGTCTGTACGAATAATCATAGGATTTTACTCAGACTGCTTTATTCATTAAATCATCATCTAAAGTCTATTAAGTAGATTTCTTTGACATGTTCATTAGCAATAGACTTCATTAAAAGTGCTTATTATACTAATCTAAAAAACTGCTCTTACTTCAAAAGCTGCATAAAACCAACTAATCAGACTGAACCTTGTGAATTGATCCAGTCATTGAGCACAATACAAATCTCTGAACAGACACTTGGCGGTTCATGGTGGCTGATGCTATTTCTGAGATAACCTTTAGAGGTTCTGAGATGCACACATGAAATGACCACATTTATGTGTGGGTTTGGTTCTAATCAAAGAAGAGATGTTTGTTTGGTGAGCACTGCCTGCGGACGATGGAACCCAGCCGGGAGAGCAACTGGATCCAGATGCCTTTTAACTGACAACACCAGCCTGCACTGTCCCTTTTCTCTTCCACAGCACATCAACATCCCCCATCCAAAAGGTCTCTTGTGTTTTCTCTCTATTTCTGCATCTCTTCTCCCTGGTGGTGAATCTCTTCCTGTCTAGTCCTCATTACGGCACAAGGTAAACAACTATTAGTTATTAGTTATAGTTATTATACATTGCATATGAATTGCATATTCTTTATCTATTTTAGCACCCAAATGCATTAGACGAATCAGGAAACGGCGCAAAATGTAAAAGTGCTTCCAGATATTGACAATCTGGTTTATGCAATGTTCCAAACCAGGGGTTCTCAACCTTTTTGACTCCAAGGCCCCCACTGTATTCAACAATATGCAAAGGCCCCCTTTCCATTTACAAAAACTCAAAATTTCCACCCAATAAAATATTTTAAAGCTTGATATTAACTTGAAAATGTATAAAAAATGGCCAAATAATAAGAAATATCTTGTTTTTTATGTATACAGTGCTCGTTTTTGTCTCATTTTAAATTAATAGTCATCTTGAGGCCCCCCTTGGAAGTCAGCTGGGGTCCCCTTGTGGGCCACGGCCCCCCTGTTGAGAGCCACTGTTCCATACAATACTTTATCAAATGCTTAAACATAGAAAATCATCTGTATGATATGATTACTTCTTTTTATTTCTCGACAGGGATCTTTGAGGAGAGGAAGTCCAGGCAGGGCTGATTCATTTAACAGGGAATGTTATGGAAAAACACATTCGATTCAATGCAAAACTGACCCTACTTTATTGGCAACGTTCCACAAAAAGCAGGCCGCAGACTAAAGCTTTCCAGGGAAGAAAAAAATGTTTCAAGGTCTGCCGTGTGCCTCCGCAGAGCATTTGCTTATAAAGCAGAGGTGCATTGACATCTCCATGAAATGTTAGTAGATTATAACCAAACTCGCTCATACGCAAACACGCATAAGCCGATGTATTCATTGACCTAAAATATTTCTCATTAATCAGCTCAGCTTGGCAGAGAAAAACTCACTAGCGGCACAAAGAGAAAGCAAAAAGGCTGTCGAGTTGGCTAGGTGGATACCCGTCTGCTCGCTTTTAATTGTTCTAACCATGCAGCCATGGCAGCGTTTTAGAAGAAAGCCATCATGAGAGAATGCAAGCACAGGATGCGACAATACTGGTTCCTATCTTTCCTTGCCTTTAGAGGTTTGTCTTATGTGACTTCTCTTTAAACAATACGCAGGCCGAGCTTGCACGAGAAGTGGATTATGTTCAACTGGGGGTCACACATGACTCCAGCACAAAGAAGAGCTGCTATACGTCTGTATTCAATACATGCAATCACGCAACGCTATTTGTGCGAACTTTGGCTGCCTTCCAGCAGTAAGCACCGCCGCATACGCTGCCAAAATGTTATGCATCGCTTGCCGAGGAATCTCTCAACATAATGATTTAATTTCCCCCTCGCTTGCTATCGACAATAATGATGTCCACATTCATATTATATTCACAATACAGAGATACGTACGCTTAGGGCTTCTTTCAACACAAGAGAGAAAATAGTTTGCAAAGACTTTAAAATGTCTCTAGAGGTTTGTGTACAGGCATCATTATCATCATTCATTGAGATTTGCAAGAATTCAGTTGACAATGAAAGGACTTTTAATTTTTCGTTATAAATAACCCACTTAGCTCAGTGGTTTCAGCTAGTCAGAGGAAATGGCAAAATTATTTCAACACAAATGAAGACGTGTTTGGAAGAAACAGAGGTACAGTTTGTTCAATATGTTGTTTTACTGTAAACAGGGTGTTGAATGTTCAACCAAGTAAGTTTTCCACAGATGTCCAGAAGACAGACAACTTTATTTTGTTAGCTGAATGATCATCACTGAATAGTTGCATCACTAGTGTTTTATACATACATTTTGGCATTTAGTAGATACAACTTATCCAAAGCAACTTACAAGAATTAAGGGATAGTTCACCCAAAAATGAAAATTCTGTCATCATTAACTCACCCTCAAGTTGTTCCAAAACTGTATAAAATTCTTTGTTCTGTTAAAAAAAAGTTGTGGCCCCACTATGGAAGTCAATAGTGACCCTGAACTGTTTGGTTAAAAACATTCTTCCAAACATCTTTCTCTGTGCTCATAAGAACAACGGAATTTACACAGGTTTTAAACAACTTGAGGGTGAGTAAACGATGACAAAAGTTCCATTTTTGGGTGAATCCCTTTAGGAAACAATGAAGCGAATATATCATTAGGAAGCCAGTAGCAGGCGGTAGAAGTAAATTTATTAAAGAGATGTTTGTTTATATTTGCCTTTGATCTTGGGAGTTGTAATTTATCAGATGAGGATCAAATGATACAGAAGACTGTAAATTGGGCATGAATCCAGAAACGCATGCAGTCCAGAAGCACAGTCAGCATTTTAAAGAGCTGATTCAGGCGCTTGCATCAGATTGCTGGAGTGATGCTGTACAATCCCAGTGAAGTGTGCCAGATCATGACAACTTGCTCATTCCTAAAAGGATTCAGTTCTGGGACATCATTCACTAACATAGTAGAAAAAAGTATTGGGTTTTTTGTTCCGTTAACCCAAAATTAGATAGTTTGAAGAAGTTAGAAAGCAAACAGTTCTGGGGCACCTTTGACTGCCATTTTAATTTTTCCTACTATGGTAGTCAATGATGTCCTAGAACTGAAAATTGCCAACATTCTTTCAAATATCTTCATGTCTTAAGTAATTTATACAGATTTGGAACAATTGAGGGTGAGTAAATGAAGAAAGAATTTTCATTTTTGGGTGAACTATCCCTTTAAGAGGAATATATACTGCAGTGTGGATGCAATAGTGTGGGCACTTATCTCATAACAACTGAGCATCAATAACAGAAATGCTGTAGTCATAGTTTTAATATTTGTCTACAGTCCCTCTGTTGAGCAATACAGTATTCCCGACTCTGGTTTGTGCAAACAGATGCTGTCTTATTCTAAGGAATTCTGTAACATATGTTGCAATGATCATAACATCACAACAGGAAGTTAAGGACGAGGTCATGAGTCATCATCATCACCCCATAAATGCTCCCAAGATTCCACTAGAAAAAAATCTTCTCTATGGCAGTCTTAATCAGTTAACCGGTGGGTAATAACCGTGATAATGTACGACCCATGCAAACTTCTCAAACCACTGTCTTTTATGAACGTCTTTAAATTTCGCTAGCGGCCCATGTGGGGATTGTGGGAAAGGGAGCCGTGCCGGTGCCTGCCAGAACACCGTTCTGGTGTGTCCCTGGTGGGTGGTCCTCCCTGCCCGGAGGGAAAACTCCTGTTAATGACTGAATATGTGAGCTTTAATCAAATCCCTTTCCTGAGAGGATTCAATTAGACGCGGGAGATCTCTTCCTTCTGCAATCTAATAAACAGCATGCATCCTGCACCCTGGCATTGATGCAGCTCTGTCCAATGTAGGCCACAAATATGGCAGGGCAAACAAAGCCCCCCTTGTGCAGGGCGGAGAGGATCGCTCTGCTTACACTGTTTTCTGAGCTTGTTCTTATCTGATGCGTGGCGAGGAAAGGTTAAAGGCGGGGTGTCGGATTTCTCTTAGCCTTTCAAATTTCTCTTATACGTTCAAATCACCAAAACAAACACACCCTTACCCCCATCTTTCTCTTTCGTCAGCGCTCGGCTCGGCTAATGTCCGTCCTGTGCACTGTGCACCTTACTGCTGATTGGCTACAAGGTTGTTTTGGTACTCGGCCCGACTCAGTTGTCTAAAGCGTAATTCAGAAATCGGTTACCCTAAACACTAAGAATGGCCTTCTCAGCTGCCATAGTTCAACTCTTGCGTTGAACTATGGTACAATGATACAACAGGGTGTTCAACCTGTAAACTGAAATATGCCTCACGAAGATCTTCTGATCACACGTTGCCCATTTTATTTACATTTTTTTGTAAATAAAGCGACAGTTACAGTGTGCAGATCTTCTCTTTATTATCGGATGTACTTTTTGGTCTAGCACCTTACTGAACCACTTTGGATGTGCGTACATTGTTCTCTTCTATAATAATTCTATTCATAACAAGCATTCCTGTCAAATTTCAACAAGGTAAACCTACCAACATTGCAGAATATATTTCGTTTTGATACTGTAGATTTAAAGGTCCAATGTGTCATTTTTTTGGAGGATTTATTGACAGAAATACAACATAACTATGTGTTCAGAGGTGTATAAAAACTTTACATAATGAAACGTTGTGTTTTTATTACCTTAGAATGAGCTATTTCTATCTACATACACCGCGGGTCCCCTTATGGAATTTGACATGTTGGTTCTACAGTAGCCCTAAATGGACAAACTGCTCCACAGAGTGCGTTTTGTAAATACGTTATCTCCTTCAGCAAAGTAGCAAAAACGTGAAGACATCTTAGTTCTGTGTCAGGCGCCGTAGTGGAGTGAGCCACTGGTTGCAATTCACAACCTTACCGCTAGATGCCGCTAAAATCTCCACATCGCTCCTTTAATATACATTTACTTTGTCTTATTGCATTGGATGACTTTTTCAGTAATTTTTCATATTTATAGAAAATACTTAAAAGCAAAATATGACTAGTATTGACCAGTGTGATTTTTTTTTTTCTTTAGTTTAACAGATGATTGTATTCAAAAATGTGCATGCAATTCACACTTTTTAAACTGTGCAATGGATTTCCTTGCTGTTCCAAGCGTTGTTGCAGAAGTTACAGAGCGGATGAAAGCGGAGCCCCAATTCTTGTGTCACGTTCTTGGCAGCGGTGGGCGGAGGGAGAAACACAGACTCCCTTAACAATCCTCTCCCTGTATAGGCCCCACCTAAGCTATGACCTCACAGTCCTGGAGACCTTCTTTCTAATCTTTAGTGGAGTTTACAGAAAGCCTTCATTTCTTCTCTCTCTCTCTCTCTCTCTCTCTCTCTCTCTGCCTCCCTCTTGCTCACTGGCAATTACGTTTAATGAAACAACATTATTACATTTAATGAAGAAAATGTGAGAGTCGTTTGACCGTGCAAAACTCGTCACCACAAATCTGTGGTTTGAGTAAATGATGGTTGCTTACCAGCTCATATTAAAAAAGCCCACTCTCAGTTCTCTATTGTGGGATATAGATGATGCTTAAGTCTCTCCTACAGTGGAAGTTTATGAGATTTTTTCTCTGTCCCTCTAAACACAGCCTAAACTTGCTATAGACTTTTATAGGAATAGTTCAGCCAAAAAAGCCATAATTTACTCATTTACTCATGCCATAGGTGTACATAAAGTTCTTTCTTAGCCAAACACAAAGAGGAGTAATAATAATCCAAACCCTGGCTCTTGTAATGACATTATATTGTTCATACAGCTCAACAAAAGCGCATCCATGCATCATAAAAGTAATCTACACGGGATACAAAATTGCGAAACGAAACAATTGTAAGCAAAGCCAATTCATATTTTAAGCTTGTTTAGTAATGATTGGAGGCAAACCTAACTATACTTACACAAAATGGCTGCACATTGGCTCCACGAATATCAACTTTTGAATCTCATTGGTTCTTGTGGTCATGAGACACACAACAATCAATGCGATTCAAAAGATGACATTTGAATTAAATTACATATTTATCTTAAATAAACGAAATTAGAGTATATTATGGGATACATTTAATTTGGGGGTAAACTATTCCTTTAACTGGTTTTAGAGGGGTTTCGGGTCAATTTCACAGCTTACACGGGTTAAAGCTGGCCTTATTAACAGGATTCTCAATCATTAACTAGAACAATATCTTTAAAAAGTCCCACCTCTCCTCGACAAACTGCATAATGCGAGTCCATAGTCACATATCAGACTTTATTAGCTATGTCTGCCCATTATTGTAGCCAATACTAACACAGAAGAATTAAGTAAAAGACTTGAAAAAAGCTTGAAGAACATATGCTTGAGTATTTCAGAGCTTCAACACCCCTTAAATAAAACATGTTATGCACATGGACGGCTGCCTGTTCTGCACAACCGCAACATCAAATCAACCCGATTCCCATTAACAAGACAAGGTTTCTGGTTAAATTCTACAGACAGCAAACAGCGTGCAGCTAACAGCTCTTTTTCATAGAATGAAGGTTATGCCATCTGGTAGTTTGTTTGTTCCTGTATGACAAGATGAGTGGATTATTCAGCTGTAGAGCGTATGAAAGCACACACACATATGAGTGCGTACTATGCAGGTTTAATGTCTTTAAACAGGATTGTGTTTGGGTGCGTGTTTGTTCTCGTGTGACAGGCTGCGATCACGACTGTGTGCTTGAGGAGCTTGTGTTTGTGTAAAAAGGTGTGTGTACATTTTTAGGTCAGAATGATTTTTATAGAAAATAAAATAAAAATGCAGAAAGCTTTGTGTGATTGTTAATTTTAGGTGTTGGGGTAGGGTTCGGGGATAGAATATACCATAAGCCTGATATAAAATCAATGGAAGTCTATGGAATGTCCCCATAGAACATGGAAACCAGTGTGTGTGTGTGTGTGCGCGCGTACACATTCAGGTGGGTCAAAATTGTCCTCAAAACTGAGCTATATCTTACAAAAGTTTTCTTTAGGGATGTTTAATTTTTTTTATTTTAGGGTTGAGGTATGGTTAGTCAAAAGTAAATATAATTAATATTCAACAAAATGTTCTCTTTTATGTAAGTAAAGTGTGTGTGTGAGGGTTTGAGGGAGAACCGAGTGCTGCTGGTATGGACAGGTCTCTTTGAACACACCCACCAAAATAACAGTCGAGGTTAGCATGACTGCAGTGTAGAGGAGGCCCAAGCAAGGGTTTCAGCACAGAATACAGCCCACACAGCCCAATACACAGGACAACTTGATCACAATGCAAACGTCTGGCGACAACACCAAACCACTACAGGATTTTGTAAACTTAAGGTAAAATCTTGGACGAGATCAGCCTTTGTTCAGAAGATTAAAATCTGCTATCAAACTACACATTAGTCATTAAATTAAAGGTGCCTGAGAGGTGATATAAGCTCCAGACTCACAAGATGTTTTGTTCAATGGACCTATTCTTACACAGCCCTTATGGAGGACTCTTAAAGGAACAGCTCACCCCAAATCTGTCATCATTTACACAAACACACTCTATAAATAATAGTGTACATCAGTAAATCAATCTGAGAAATGAGAAACAGATTTATGTTATTAAACAAAAGTTGCATTGTTATGCACAATATGAAACAGAAATAACAATGTTTAAATGAATGGATGGATTCACCAATATATTACAGACTAGTAGACTTAAAGCTAAACACAAATTCATGTTCATAATAATTCAAATGCAAATTGGGAATGTTGTTTACTTCATAAACTGTATAAATACCTAGATAAATAAGATAAAAAGATATTTATAGGGATTAATATGAGTTTGTGTTTTAAAGAGATATTTCACCCAAAAATGAAAATTCTGTCATTATTTACTCACCCTCATGTCATTTCAAACCTGTATGACTTTCTTCTGCAGAACACAAGAGAAGATATTACCAGAAAAATGCTGGTAATCAAACAACATTGGCTCCCATTGACTTCCATTGTAATGACACAAAACCACCGAGTCATTTCTGAAATTATCTTCATACGTTCCAAAGAACAACAAGAGTCATATACAGTTTCTGAATGACATAAATAAACATATAGAAATAAACATTCAGATCTTGTCTTACAGAAAAAAATAACTTTTTCATCATGACAGAAGTACAGGTAGTTCAAAAAGTCTTTGAGCAACTTTTGAGTGAGAGAGGATGGCGGAAGACAGCATCTCCGTTGCAAGCCACTGAATTTACGATGAGGGAGAAAAAAAATTGCAGACATTTTTTCCAGAACATGCAGACTTCTGCCCAAGTCTTCAAAGCAAAGGCAAACAGAGAGCGTGCTGTATTCTGATGTGTACCTGGTTTATACAGAACCACAGCAAACCTGATTTATTTACTGCCCCAAACATGTTTAAAGCTACAGTATATTGTATGTCTTACTTTTTCAATCACAGATTCTTGTGTTAGTACTTGAAAGAAGGCATCATTTATATCCTACAGGAAAATGAAAAGTCAACACACGCAAAAAACCTAAGGAACATCAAGAGTTGACTTGTTTGCAGTTTTTTTCTGCCAAGTCTACTTCCTCTGTGCATTGCATTGACCCATATCGCACTAATGGCTTTCAGCTAGACTATGTAAACACATTTCGTAGTCAAAGATGACATGCGAGA
The DNA here is from genome assembly GCF_024868665.1 of Triplophysa rosa. Classification (NCBI taxonomy): domain Eukaryota; kingdom Metazoa; phylum Chordata; class Actinopteri; order Cypriniformes; family Nemacheilidae; genus Triplophysa; species Triplophysa rosa. The sequence continues at coordinate 18,556,333 of NC_079900.1, forward strand.
AGACTGAAGCATAAGTTTCCCCACTTTCAGTAACATGCTAATGGGTAATAAATGTTGGTAATTTAAGTGCCCTCTTTTTGGTACACCACAATCTATGAGCAAGAAAATACAGAAGCAGCCCCCCCCCCTCAAAAAAACTAGATGCATTTGATCTGAAAGTGCAGGAAAATTACAGGGTTAGTTCACCCCAAAATTAAAAATCTATCATCACCTCACCCTCATGTCATTTCAACCCGAAACAAGATATTTTGAAGAATATGAATAACCGAACAGGGCAGCACCCATTCACTTCTATTGTATAGACACAAAACCAATGCAAGTCAATGGGTACCGCCGCTGTTCGATTACCAACATTCTTCAAAATATCTTCTTTTGTGTTCTGGAGAAGAAAAAGTCATACAGCTTTGAAATGACAAGAGGGTGAGTAAATGATGACGGAATTTTCATTTGGGGTGTACTATCTCTCGAAGGGCAGTAATGATGATAATCAGCGTGTAAACAAAATTGCCCCAGTCCTGCAAAATAAAGGCAGATTTTCTTCGGAAACCTGTTTATTTCCCACTACAATTGGTAATAATAAACAAGAAGTGTTGGCGTTCCAGACGGCAACACCTCTGAATACATGTCCAGGTGGCGTATGACAGCTGAAAGCTTCTCTTTATTTTTGTATTGAATCTGGAACATACCCATGTCAGTTAAAAAATAGAAAAGTGTGTCTCAGACATGTTATATTGTCTTATCTGATGAGCGTCGAGTGTGATTTCTTTTCAGCGCAAAGATAAACATCACGCTCTTAAAGATTTGGTCAGATGGTGTATTGAAAGCACACAGATGCTTCAGTGTGGGCGCCAGCAAATGTTGATGACGTGCTGCGATGGAGCCAAAGGTGCCCTACGGTGCGCTTTAGGCCAGTGAACAGAACAGTGTTGCCGTTATCTGATCAAGGGGCCCTGCCGTATAGCGAGTGAAACTGAATGGGGGAGGGGGGTCAATTTCTGCTCCATTAAGATTGCATGCAAGAGGCCCCATGCCACTCTGCAGTGAGGGGGCTTCTCAACCAAACTGCTTTCAAGAGCCTTTCATCTGCGATCACCCTGCACAACACAAACACGCAGAAGAGACTCATATACCTAAGTACACTCAGCAAGCGGACTAGCGGTTGAGATCAATGTCAAACTAAAACAATGACGATCTATAATATCTTGACGCTGGAAGCACACTAAAGGGATGATGTTGGCGGGGGTGAAAATAGCGTCACAAAGGACAATGACTCGGAGTTGAGGGAACAAGAGACAGCAAAGTTACCTTCAGTCTTTAATACTGTGCCAGGGTGGCTCCTTCAATGCCGGTTGATGGGTTCAGGCCTAACAGAGGCGTGCATTTAAAGCGAATAGCAGTGAAAACAGCATATGCACATAAAAAAATCCATTTCAGAACACAAGCACTTTACAGGCAGATCAAGGCCTCTGGGGTTATGCAACAGACCTTCGGAAAAAACAAATTGGCTTGGGAATGTTTTCACAGTGTTGGTTCACTACAGCTCTGAGCCGTTAGTGACATCATAACACTGCTGATCTGTCTGTGAAGACACTCTTAAGATTGAGCAAATCCACAGCAGACTCTAACTGATAGATTTATGTTCCCTTTACAACCGGTACAGCTAGTTGCACTTGACTGGTCACATCACTCCTTATATCCAGATTTCCGCCCAACCAACTATGAAACGAAGTTTCATTGAGAATCCACTTGGGTACAATGATGGTATCAGATACCAGTACTATGGTATATTGATCTGTGCTATAGTACATAATGATTGCCATATTTATGTGCCATGACATCTAAAAAAAGTACTCGAAAAATAAACATTTTGATACTTTTTATGTAGTTTGCTGGATTTTCACGTAGGTTATTAAAAACGTCAAATGAAATGGATGTCAAGATTGTTCACCCTTAAATATAAATGTTGGCATTATTTACTCACCTTCATGTCATGTGGAGCACAAAAGAAGATATTCTGAGAAATGTCTCGGTGGTTTTGTGTCCATACAATGGAAGAAAATGGGGTCCAGGGTTGTTTGGGTACCGACATTCTTCAAAATATCTTTTTTGTTGTTCTGCTGAAGAAAGTTAGGTCTAAAACAACGTAAGGGTGACTAAATGATAAGAGGAATTTTCATTTCTTTATCAATGTTTAGAAAAACATGATAGCATTCAGCATGTTTAACGTCTATATCACAGTGCTGATTCTTTTCAGTCTTTTTAGTCTGAATGCAATGGTTGTTTTCCTGACCTCTCAAATCCAATAGTGTTTGTTGCTGTTTGTCAGGGGAGAGCGAGCTAGCCCCATCATTATAAGCTAGGCGAAGTCAGAAACAGTTTTCCTTGCTTTACTACTGTATAACCTAAGGTCTTTTAGTGGTTTTCTCTCTGGCTATATTTTGCTCACTTGTTGCTCATGTTTTCAGATTTCAAAGCATCATGAATCCCGAAGCTGCTGGGAAAATCAATATGGAGCACCTGTTGAGATACAGCACAGCACAACAACCAACCAAACCTCCAATTTACCAAGATAAATCACCACAAGAGCACTAAAAGTAAATGGCTCTCTAGTCAAAGCTCATGGATCGAATTCACTTAACTTCACTTCACTTTTTTTCTTCTTACAAGCCACGTTCAGGCAGCCAAAGGTATCGACTGCCTCTCGTGTACTGCACCGAGCGTCTTTGTTCGAGGAAAGAAAGAGCATCAAGACTACTTTTGAAGTAACCAGCTATGATGTGCAATCTTTCTGTTGTCCATGTTAAAACTCATAAATGGTTTCCTCAGAAGGATGTGGTCAGTTTCTGTCATCCTTAATTTTAAAACACTAGACTGTACTTGAGGGTGGGGGGACTTTTTATTTGTCCCACAACAAACACTGAACAATGTCCCTGTCTTTGCTTTATCCGAGTGACGACAAGCGCTGGGTAAACGCCTGAAGATTCTCAGTCATGTGGTGAATCTTAACAATCTCAACTCTTTAAAAAGCTCCTTCAAATGAAATAGGGGTCTGCAGAATGACAATAGTTTGACTATAGCTTGACTGAAGAATAACAGAGAAAAACGCAGTCATAAGACGGCATTAGCATCTCCTAGATATGTTGCTGCCCACAAGCTACCAATTAAATAAACAATGAATACGTTTAGTGCACAGGACTTCCTGGGGTGATCGTACTACCCCATTCATCACAGGATAGTCTTGTGAGGACTCGATCTGTACGATCACGCTTTCAGAAAATCGCCTTTCTGCTCCGCTCTTGTTCACCACTTCTATCAACTGATTAAATGGAGGTCAGGCTGTGTTTTGGATGAAAAAAGCCACAATGTATTATAAACTGTAATTATTTGAAAATTAAAACGTACAACTTTTATTTTCTTCAGTTATATGCGTATTATAGATACAAACACATGCGCACACACCCTTTGGCAAGCTGTATTAAAGAGAGCGAGCCACAGGCTGTGGGCTTCAAGCCATAGAAGCCCAGCACAACCACACAATACTTATCTGTAATGAAACCCAGACCAGAGCACAAAACACCACAGTATAGGACATAACAGCTGAGTGTGCAGCTAAACTGAAAAAAAAGGAATTTTTACAGGTTTAACACGTGTCGAAAAACTAGAATTTTATGGAATTTTACTGTTTTTATAGATTTCCATCATTTTAAAATACGGTCAACAACCATAAAATTACAGAAAATTGACAAGAAAAACGGGGAAAATTAAATTTTTACAGGGAAATACTGTTAATTTAATGTTTTATTTCTGGCGCCCCAGCTGCCGGAATTTTTTGTTTGTTTTACAGGATATTTTGTTACAGTTTATTTTTGAAAATTTGGTAAAAAAAAGTAAAATTACAGAAAAAGACTCTATTATACAAGAAAAACGGGGAAAACGTTTAATTTTACGGGGAATTTTTTTTTGCCACCCAAGTTGACACAGGATTTTTTTACAGTGTATATACATTTTTTTTATCTATGTATACTGTTAAGCAAACTGAGTCACGTTTTCAATGTACATTATTGCCCTTTTTGTTGATGTGATTGCTTTTATTGTTTGCCTCATCTGTAAGTCGCTTTGAATAAAAGCTGCTAAATGAATAAATGTAAATAAAAATTTAAAAATTCAAGAAATGCAGATATGAGATGAATAGATACATTAAAAAAAGAGCTTTAAAAATTACCATTACTTTTCACCTGTAAAGCTTCTTTGATCACATAATGCTAAACAACAACCAATGTTTTATTCGACTTTTATATTTAACAAACTTTCAGGAACACAAGTAAATAACCTCAATACAGATTTTCTAACACAGTTAGGCATTCTATTACAGTAAGGCATCTTTGCTGTTGTTTAAATGGGTCTATACTATAAAACAATTTAATTTTGCTCTCCAAATTTCTAATAGAAAGCATAAGATGAAGCACGTACTGACATACTGACACCCATGTAAATAAAAATAATAATTTGCACAGCCGTCTATGAGTCAACACATGATCTCTTCACATAAACAAAACATTTACATACCTAAAACCCATGTAAACTACTGCCTTCATTTTTTATGTTTTACCCAACACTTTTTGAAAACAGAGAACATAACCTCTGCTTACATAATTCCATGTGGTATTTTCCATTGGAGAGGCTCTTTGTCCATGGCCTTTGTTGTCAGTAAATAGGGGCTGTTACCAGGTATCAACGGAAGCTTTGGTGGTGGTGACACGACATTAGATCTCACCTGCCGACGGCACCAGAACAAGGGCTGCTTGTTCAGCCATGCAACGACAGCATTCAGACATCTGTTATGTATTTCAAATGCCAATAACATTCGGACACTGTAATTTTCTAAAGTAACTGTCGGAAGCACCCTTTGTAACTTCACCGCAAAGCTGATTTTGTAAATGACACGAATTTTGCACATCCCACAAGACTGCTTTGATTTGAGGCTTGGTTGCGTCATGAATTAATTAACAGACATGCCACAAACAGATGCCCCCGCTTGGGATGGCCCGGTGAGCAATCCCCAACATCTGCTTCCAGGCGTTTCTCTCTTGGGAGAGGGACATCGGGAGAATCATGTTTCTTTGACATTCTCCATGCTGCCACAAGGGTTTGGGAGTTCCTGCTGAGGTCTGGGGAGAGTCAAAGTTGGAGAACTGGCCCGAGTCGGAACGTTATGAAACACAGAGACGCACAGCTGTTTCTGGACAGCCTCCCACCGTTGTGTCACGGTAACCCACTAATCTCCTTACATATCTGCCGCTCATGCCATACGGAACCCATCCAGAGGTACAGCCACATCTGGTGGAAGCAAACAGTGGAATAATTTTGGCTTGCGCTGCGAGAAGCACGGGTCAGGGGCCCAGATGCGGGTCTGTCGGCCGCCCCTGACTCACTGCAGGGAGGGCAGGGGAGGGGGTGGAGCCGTGATGAGATAATCAAAAATCAAACAATGGCCCCACGTTATCAACCCAACACCCTACTTACCGCATAGAAACTTCTAACGTGAACTGTCACAGGAGTTAAAGGGGTCATATGGTGTGAATACGTGTTTTTCTGTGTCTTTGGTGTGTTATAAGTTGCCCATGCATGTATTAGACACGTAAAATTGCACAAATGAAAGTGTGGGAACAAAAGATGCATTCTATCTAAAAGCGAATGCACACCCAGACCTGCCTGAAAAACCTCGTGTGACCACACCCCCACAAATCTACGTCAGTTCGTGGTATGATTTGACTAAGACCGCCCAAATGGATACGCAAGTAAGGTGGGCGTACCTGTCAGTACAATTGCTTTCGAACCTGATGTTCCAAATATGGTAAGAGGCGTTACATTTCCCTCACACGCTTGCAGTATTCCACCAATCACTACGCACTGGTTAACTGGCCAATCATAGCACACCTCGCTTTTCAGAGCGATGAGCTTTGTAAAAAATCTGCGCGTTTCAGAGAGGCGGAGCAATGAGGACATACAATCATGCACGGTATGTGGAACATACAACGTTTTTGAACCTTAAATCGTGTATACACATTGCATTACATCTAAAACAAACCATAATATTCGTTTTAGCCGTGTCATATGACCCCTTTAATTAACGAGATCTTTCACAAGTGTATGATGCTGTATTATAGGCTGTAGTTATGCACCTACAAAGGATTCATTTGTGAATTTGCAAACCTCACTTCGAGACAGCTGTATGCAATCATTCGGAGAGCATGATACGAATAACAAGTCATTTCATATCCAAGGCCATATGGATTCACTGAATGTCAGCAATCTTTTCCAGGAAGTCCATTCTTTATCACCAGCATTCTGAACACGCATGTATAGACACACCACATACGCATACTCTACTTTGCTATATTCATCAATCATTTATGCAATATTTATCTCTCTCTCACCTTCCCTGCAAATAAAACATATGGGAGCTATTTGCGTCTGGTTCCAAGCCCTCCCTTCACTCCCCCATTCTTATATTTGCTTTGGAGAATCTCCACAGAACTGCCTTATTGTTGCACTGTGTTTTTACAACAGAGCAGGGGTTTGAGACCCGGTGTATGAATTCAAGCCACACGCTGTACGTGTCTACACATCAAGCTACTTACAATCGGCAGATGCTTTTATCCTAAACAGCGTACAATACACCTGGGAATTGAACCTGTGTCTTTGGCATTCCTATAGTGCCATCTTCTACAAGTTCAAGCAAATGTTCCCTCAGTTTTTATACTCATGAAGCCATTATCTTCCCAAGGACATAAAGAGTATTGTCAAGTTTTGATTCAAAAATTGTTCAGGATCTTGATTTCAGTTCATGGCAAGCTGTTTTGTATGAAATAAAATTACTGTCAAAAACAAACGTACGTAATCCAAAGAATTTGTGTGTAATGAGTAACCTTGATGACGTATTTTTGACAGTCTCTTCGCACACAGTGCTTCGTGGTCGTAATTCGCACGTCGTGGATGGGACAGAGTTGTGGTTGTGTCTGTAAAATGTCATAGTCGTAGTCGTAAAAAGCAGAATTATAGTCGTAAAAAGCAGAATTACATACAATTGTTTTCAATTACGCACAAATTATTTTGGGGCACCATTCATGTGTAATGGCATATTAATCAAATGTTTAGCTGCAATTGCGAAGAGATTTCGGCCGCGTCTGTGAGCGTGTCTCGGTTGTACGTTGACCTTTTAATCAGGACATGCGGTTGTGGTTTCCCTGGCAACAGTATTTCTGTTAGGTTCGATTCAGTTTGAAGACCTTTTATCAAAGAGAGAATCAAAAATGTAGCTAATAAAATGTCTTGAACGCACTTCCCCTAAAAGGTCATTTCAAACGGAACAGAAAAAATGATGATTGTTCTGCAAATGGAAACAATTTAATCGTCTCATTTTCTGTTGTTTGGACTAACAGATTGTACAAAGTTTTAGGAAGTCGGCCTACAAACATATACATGAATGCAGACATGAATGTTTGGTCAAAGCACTGCAAGCATTCTGAATTCTTCTGCCACTGCGTTGATAACAAACCTCCTGTGTCATGGCTCTGCTTCCTTAGTCATGTTTTTCTTGGTCCTGTAGCAGAGCCATGGCAAAGCTTTTGGTTATGTGTGGAGAGAAACATATTATTGTCCTTTTGACAATAATATACGTTCTCTCCAGTGTCTTGTCATTGGCCCCATTCCTCTCGTTTCCTCGTTATCTTTCCCTGAGTGTTTAATTACCCACACCTGCCCCGTGTCGTTATCCTTTGTCTGTCTTCCCTATATAATACCCTCATGTGTCATTGTCCTGTGTCGGTCATTGCGTGTGTATGTACTATGTCGTGTATGTGAATCGTGTCAGTCGTTGTTCCTGTGTTCCTGTTTCTATAACCCAGTCCTGTCTTAGTAAGTGTTAGTTTAGTTTCTGTCAAAGTGTTGTCTAGTTTATTGTTTAGGTAGTCTTGGTCTTGTTGCTCGTTTTATTATTTTGTTATCTTTTCGTTCACCCCCTCGCGGGTGTTTTTGTTTCTTTGTATTTATAATAAAGTCTTGTTTGTTAACCCCTTCACCGCCTGCCTGCATTTGGGTTCTCTTCTGCCAATCCGTGACACTCCTGTGCTCGCAACTCCAGGGTCATGGATTCAATTACCGGGAACACACAGACTGATAAAATGTAAACTTCAAATGTAACTTTGGTTAAAAGCGGCTCCCAAATGCATAAACCTAATGCACTACACAAGTGCACAACACAAGCATTGTTTTAAAATGTCTGTGTCATAAAAACAAATTATAAAAATATATAATGTATAACATGCTTCAGTTGGCTCATCAGGCTTACCATGCCTAAATAATTCAGTGATCAGTAAGTAAAGGCAGTAAGTGCATGTATCGCTGGACATTTGACATAAAAGAAAACTATACAGACAGAAAAAGGCAACACCGTGAGATAGAATAAAACTGCCCTAAACCCAATACATGTGTAAGTGGATTAGGCGAGAGTGGATTATTGTGGTATGCACAGATCAAGCGGCTCTTACACGAACTGCAAATGATGACCAGCTGAAAGTGCTCTGAATGATTTATGGAAGTCAACCCACATGAAACAGAGCGAAGATGATGCTGATGCAGAAAATGGTAATGGCGTCCACCGCTGGTCAGCAGACTGGGAGTGGACCGCGGAACAATGCGGCCCGCCTAATGCTTTTATCAGACAGGAAGCGCTCCAGCCGAGAGGTGGCCACAACAAAACAGCGACAGGAATCTCTCGCATTTAAAAACAGGATGTTATTCTAGACCTCAGTGCTGGAACTCCACCTATTTTATGACAGAAGGGTATGTGCATTGGAAACCCTCGTGGGGGGATATAGGAAAATATAATTTGGGCCATAAAAAACACTTAAATGATTAAAGAATGATGGCAGAAGGGGATGTTATTGATTGGCTACGTTACGGGGTGGATTTCAGGTCAGCCTTTCACATAATCCACAGCAGGCCTGTGGGAGGCCGTGACTCTGACAGGAAGCAAGAGCAGCAGATAGGCACAGCTGCCAATGTGTGTGTGTGGCTTAATTCTTTTGAGTCAGTGATACCGCAACCCCTGGATCTCAATTTGGATACACGTGCCAGGGTCGGCAAGGTTGGCCGACACGAAGAATGTCTCCAGGCCTCCGAGGAACAACGTGGTGTGATGCACACGTGGAATCGGGCCATTTTTGCAAATTTGCATAAATAGGGCTAAAGCGCTGTGTGCACGTGTGACTCCAAATACCTCTTGACGTACTACAAAAGCCATGTTTTGGTGGCTGTTGTTTTTGTTGTACACAAGCGTAAACCTGCAGTTTTTGCTTGAGGTCCATCTGACAAACACCGAATGTTTGGTCCCTTTAAGCTTATTTAGATCTTGAGTCAGGAAGACCAAATAAAGGATAAGCCCAAAAAGTCCTTTCAAGATTTCAGATCATGCATTCAGCTCGGGAGACGCGGATGCTTATGAGGAGACTGCTGGCATGCCGTATGCCTCATCTAAAACATAAAAGGTAAACAAAGGACCAACAGTATCGCCAGTAGTGATGACATCATTTACAGGAAATCAAAAGTTTCCTGGCCCCTACTGAAAAACACAGGGAATGCTTATATCATAAAAGCAAAAGTATCTTTAGGGTAGTAGATTTCCAGACATTTCAGATTATGATTATGTTACATTTATGCACTTGGCAGACATACACTTTCCCAAAGCACTTACAGTGGAAAATGAACCTATGACCTTGGTGTTATTACCGCCAGTGATATCTACTAGGGATGCAACAATACAGCTCACCCACGGTTCAATACGAACCTCGGTTTTTCGCCCACGTTTTCGGTTCGATTCTGATGGCTTCGGCACATTAAAGTGTTTTTTCATTGTTTTATGCTTATGTGATAGGAACAGTAAAAACTTATGAAGAAAAAAAAACTATTTTACTGATATTTTACTATAGTCTTTATTTTACTTGACTTATTTTATTATCTTTAAGCAAAACTCAACTTCTACAAATTCCTGGTGTATTGAATAAATGTAAAGATTTACACTGGCAGCTCACGGCAGTTTTTGGTTTACTGTTCATCAACATGCCAGTAAAATAAGCTTCTTGAAAAGGTTTTGCGCATCAGAGTATTTAAAATGACGTAATGCAAAACTTGCGATTGCTGTAATGGAAGTAAACGTGCGCTCAATGGAAAGGCCAAAGATAATATATTAACAAGGTGCGCCACTGCCATTGCAATAAATTGGAAGAAATGCAATGCTAAATAGCTGCTTGGAGGCGCTCTTGCTATGACGTAAAAAGCTGTCTGAAAGGCCACCGAGTGGCATGACTTTCGTTAAACGGACTTTGGCATGGTGCCGTAGACGCTCTTTCTGCATGTGCTGAGAGCAACGCGAACGTGCTGCTTTTGTATGCAGTGTAAAAATACATTCTTGATGTGCCAAATTTGGACATTATCACTTTAGTACAACAGGCATAGAATAAAGCCAGCCCGCGTCTGTTCGTCAGCATTATAATCAACAGCACATTGCTTCTCGTGTTGCAGGCAGTCTCGCTTCACCGCCCGATCAACCACTCGCTATTAGATATTACTCGTGGGGATGCGTTTATCTATCTCAGCGTACAGACAAACACGGACAGAGCCAGTTCAGTGTAATTAAGCGCACAGAAAATTTTAAAGGCACAACCGGAAAACCACAATTCACTTACACGTATTGAACCGTGGAGGTCGTACCGAACGGTTCAATATTATATTGAGTATTGTGGCATCCCTAATACGTACATTTTAATTCCACAAGCCCCCAATACAACAAAACCCATCCCATCAACGTTTGAGCCGTTGTATTCAGGCCAGGCAAAAATAGCAGCAGTCACACAGATCGGGCCACACCTGCAGTCAGAGACTGGCAGACAGAAGCCGCCTCATGTGGGTCCCTCAGGGTGATGCTTCTGACAGGCCTCAGCATGAAGCCAACCTAAAATAATCACATGAGGGACACTGGGGAGGTGATTTGATGTTAATACGCTATTTACTATTTTACTCTTCTTTAGTGACGCTTGCTTAAGAAAACATCACAATTACTAACGCTCAATCATAAGGTTGGGTGTTTGAACGCAATACTTAACCCAAGTAAAATGTGGATGTGCTGGACCATCTGTGCTGATGATTTGAACATGCAAGAATCACTTATATTTGTCAAAAATCACACAATTACTATGTGTTTGTAAGTAACACACAGCCAGAAAGATTACTCTTGAACTGAATTTGTACTGCATCGTGAGCAAAGCCTGGTAAAATCCAGTAGGAGGAGGACAGAGGGGGTGGTTGTGACTTGTCATGTGTGTCGGGGTAAAGAAGAGTCAAGCCACCCGTGGACCTAATCTGTGCCACAGCGTAATGGGTTTACGGAGGAATACAGAGCCTAAGAGCTTACAGACAGAGGAGGAGTGATCGGATGCATTGTTGCTGGACAGAACCGCGATAAAATAAGACACTTTCAAAGATGTGTTTGATGCTTACCGGTCCACAAATAGAAAGTCTCACACAATGAACATGCCAGCTTTTCTAAAACAGGATGACAAGGCGAGCTTCAAAGGCCACAGTTATGTCTGATCTCTCTCCTCAGGAAATACCAAAGGAACGTCAGTTTTGCCTCGGGAGGTGGATGTACTCTTAAGGTCTTCTAGTATTTAAAGTTTCAATGAGGATCTTGTGGCGGAAACGCTTCGGTTTGCTTGACATCGACATGAAATGATACAGACATGTGAACCACACACTTCAGATCACCTGAGACATCCACCAAGATTAACAAGTGAGGGTTTGGTCGCAGTGACAACAGGGACTTTCAGTAGTTAAACTGGCCATATGTCTCGTGAAGTCTAATTCCTTCAGAGGCCGGTGGTGACAGCAGGTTAAAACCTCCATGTATGGTGCCGTGACTTCTAAAAAGAGGAAAGATTTGAGAGCTTGGGGATAAATAGCGATTTAGTCCGGTCCCTGATATCTCTCTATCCTTTCTTCGTATCAGTGCCTGTCAAGCAATAGAAAAGAGATCCAGGCATCAGGTATTTTAATGTCCTGAATGCAAACAGGAAATAAGAATTACTCAACAATACCAGCAAATACAAAAACAGACTGACACGCATCAAATGGAAAAATGTAGCAAAAATGGAAAATCCCTGTGATTAACACTGATCTGTTATCAATTCACAGTTTCAGAAAACAAACACTGACCTCACTCCCTCAAAGAAAATACTGTGAAGTTAATGAAGTTTGGCAAAATCTAACAAAATCTACAGCACATTTACAATCCACAGCAACGTTGAAAGAGTTGCACCAAGAAGATCTATTCATGTTTCACTCATTCACACTCAATTACAACATGGCGTTTCTAAATAGTAAAGCTTGCTAAGGCAAGTACTTCTCATTCTCTTGGATAGGCAAACCTCGGATCTGTATATACATTTTTAGTGTGTGTATACCATTTGTGCTACAAGCATAAAAAATGGTTGGTTGAACACACATTCAGAAGAGGTGTGCTATTTGTTTTATAAATTATTGGACTCACCTGGCAATCGATAAAAGGGGACCCAAGACATAACTATATAATGCAGTAGAAGTTTTATAAATTTTGTTTTTCTTTACTAAGGCCAGTATGCACCCTAGCACCAACATAGATATGTGCCAAAAATCACTCAGGACATGCTTGGAAAATCACAATCATTGTCGTCAAATGTACAAATCTTGTTTTATGATGCATTTCAGATGACTTTTTTTCTATGATTTTTCTACATTCTCCTGAATACCTCTGCAAAGAGGTTGCCCTCATTCAGACCCACCCTGACTCAGACAAAGATACGGCTTCAGTCAATGCATCTGGCTATCTGCACACACAATCTTAGATCAGATAAAATCATCATGTCCTTTTGGTGAAGCCCAATACAGCATACCTGGAAACATGTACGTCAGTTTCCCATAAATGAACTGATGCATAACCACAAATGAACATAAGAGGAAGACTTATAGTAAAAAATATGTCAAGCAATAACTTCGGACAGTTCAGAGTCATTAGAAATACTGAAAGTGTTATCTTTAAACCACAAAACATCAGAACATGTTTCTTATCTTTTATTTTCCACTGTCTTGACTCATTACCAAGTCTCTAACATTGTAAAAATGTTAATTACATTTTACATTGAGTTTTTGAAAGCGTGCTTTTCATTGGTCAGTTCAACTTGAAGGGGCATGCTGTGCACTTATTATTTTACAGTAATTACAGTATGAATGAATCTATTCATGTGCTGCAAGCTCTGTCAGTGTAAAATAGTCATTGGGGATTCAACATAAAATACAAATTCTTTAATAACTCTGCAGCTTGAATACAGCCACATATCATGTCATTTATTACTGTGGTTAATGTAGCACAATTCAGAAATGGCAACCAGGATTATGACCCATGTGATTTGCAAATCATCATTTTAGAAATCCACATTAAAATGTCCATTATAATAAATAATTAAAGAGACTAAGCAAACTGAGGAAATTGGGGCACAGACCTCTTACCTCTATATTTTCACAAGGGTTTTTGAGTATCTTTATACACTGATCAAAATTATAAACGCATCACTTTTGTTTTTGCCCCCTTTCATGAGCTGAATCTGAATCTGTGTTAGTGAGCACTTCTCCTTTACCGAGACAATCCATCCACCTCACAGGTATGGCATATCAAGATGCTGATTGGACAGCATGATTATTGCACAGGTGTGCCTTAGGCTGGCCACAATAAAAGGCCACTCTAAAATGTGCAGTTTTATGGTATTGGGGGGTCCGAAGACCAGTCAGTATCTAGTGTGACCACCATTTGCCTCACGCAGTGCAACACATCTCCTTCACATAGAGTTGATCAGGTTGTTGATTGTGGCCTGTGGAATGTTGGTCCACTCCTCTTCAATGGCTGTGCGAAGTTGCTGGATATTGGCAGGAACTGTAACACGCTGTCGTATATTCCGATCCAGAGCATCCCAAACATGCTCAATGGGTGACATTTCCGGTGAGTATGCTGGCCATTCAAGAACTGGGATGTTTTCAGCTTCCAGGAATTGTGTACAGATCCTTGCAACATGGGGCCGTGCATTATCATGCTGCAACATGAGGTGATGGTCGTGGATGAATGGCACAACAATGGGCCTCAGGATCTCTGTGCATTCAAAATGCCATCAATAAAATGCACCTGTGTTCGTTGTCCATAACATACGCCTGCCCATACCATAACCCCACCGCCACCATGGGCCACTCGATCCACAACATTGACATCAGCAAACCGCTCACCCACACGACGCCATACATGCTGTCTGCCATTTGCCCTGTACAGTGAAAACCGGGATTCATCCGTGAAGAGAACACCTCTCCAAAGTGCCAGACGCCATCGAATGTGAGCATTTGCCCACTCAAGTCGGTTACGACGACTAACTGCAGTCAGGTCGAGACCCCGATGAGGACGACGAGCATGCAGATGAGCTTCCCTGAGATGGTTTCTGGCAGTTTGTGCAGAAATTCTTTGGTTCTGCAAACCGATTGTTGCAGCAGCTGTCCGGGTGGCTGGTCTCAGACGATCTTGGAGGTGAAGATGCTAGATGTGGAGGTCCTGGGCTGGTGTGGTTACACGTGGTCTGCGGTTGTGAGGCCGGTTGGATGTACTGCCAAATTCTCTGAAACGCCTTTGGAGATGGCTTATGGTAGAGAAGTGAACATTCAATTCACAGGCAACAGCTCTGGTGGACATTCCTGCAGTCAGCATGCCAATTGCACGCTCCTTCAAAACTTGTGACATCTGTGGCATTGTGCTGTGTGATAAAACTGCACATTTTAGAGTGGCCTTTTATTGTGGCCAGCCTAAGGCACACCTGTGCAATAATCATGCTGTCTAATCAGCATCTTGATATGCCACACCTGTGAGGTGGATGGATTTTCTCGGCAAAGGAGAAGTGCTCACTACCACAGATTTAGACAGATTTGTGAACAATATTTGAGAGAAATAGGCCTTTTGTGTACATAGAAAAAGTCTTAGTTCTTTGAGTTCAGCTCATGAAAAATGGGGGCAAAAACAAAAGTGTTGCGTTTATAATGTTGGTCAGTGTATGTCTAACACCTCTTTGGTTTTTAAATGGACGGTGAGACATGTGTGCTTCTTCAACCTGCATTTCTAAAGTGAACACATGAAATCAGCATAGATCCTAGATTTCTTTGTTAGTGCACCTTTTTTTGGTGAACAATTCATCCATGCAAGTCAATCCACATTAAAGTTTTTTTGTCTTTGTAATCTTTAATCAAAATCTGAAAATGTACTTTGCTCTGGAGAGGCAATCCTTCTCTGATACAGTAAACAGATTGTCTCACTTGCTTTACTTTTACAACACAATGAAACAAATGTATTTCTACTGTAGTTTTACCCATGGCCCATTGTTTATTGTGATAAAAATGAAACATTCTTGAAATGAAAATTGCTTGTATAGTAGGGCTGTGTATTGGCAAGAGCCTCCCGATACAATACATATCACGACAGATGGGTCACTATACAATATATTGCTATGTATTTCGATATGATACACATTTGCGATATATTGCAATACTTTAAATATAAAATGTAAAAAGTAGAGCTAGAAGTGTAAAAACATCCCTTACCTCTGCAGAGTGGCCATGATGTGCGATGCATGGACCTTTAGATCAGAGGTTTGGGTTCTCAAACTGTGGATTGCGCCCCTCTAGTGGGTAGCACGGGGGAATAAAGTGGCTCACGCAAGTCACTTGGCTGTTGTGGTGCATTACAGTTAAAACACTGAAAATGGGCAGTATAAACCTCTGGTTCATCCGTGCTGTAAATTCGCTGGTGTCACATCCGTGAAAGCACAATAAATGTCATTGTTACTTTTCTTAATAAACTTTTTGTCTAATGCACTGCAGTAGCCAAGTGACTTGTGTCATGACTTGCGAAGCCTACAAACAGCATTATTTTATATAACTCATTACTCCATTACTTATTTTGAAAAGCAAAGCACACGCACACATCAGCTCTGAGAGCTCCAAGCGTTCTTATATTTTTCACCATGCTCGCTTCCACTTACTTTTGGCCGTATGTATATGACATGATTTGAAAAATATATATCGATAGTAGAGGTATCACTATCGATACACTATCGAAAAAAAAAATATTGCGATAGTTACATGTATCGATATTTTTGCACAGCCCTATTATACAGTCTTAAAATTAATCAAAAATCGGTGACAAAGAAGCATATATGTAAAGTATAGCATAACTGTTCTCTTGTGTGTGAACAAATGTATGCTCAACTGTTAGAAGTGAATTGGTCGATGAATATCTGCTATATAAATACAAGTCTTTATTCTAAATATAACACTGTGATAATAAGAGTGAGTTTGTTATAAAACGTCGTCCTGATGCTCTGTGGGTCAGGATTACAAAATGTGGGTCATAAACCGAGATGTACTTACAGTGGGTCTAACTTCTTGTAATCTTTAAGCTTCTTTCAAATAAACTTTCTTCATCTTTTTCTGTATAAACCAGAAGTGCAATGCTCATAGTCCTTTAAAATGTGATAAAAGAGGAAACAGATCTACCACACACGACAAAGAATAATGAATGACTAGCTATTCTGACAATACTGTCGGTGGCATACTGAAGTTTGAGTATGGGCAAGAATGCAAAGTTGCAAACGTTTTGGGGGAAATCTTGAAGAACAGTCTGAAGATTAGGTTATTATAAATGTATAACACATTCTAACTTAATCTTCGTATACTAGTTTGTTTGTCATTGCATTATCATGGTCAAAGTACAAATATTTGCGTGTAATGTTAGTAAACTATCAGTATTTCGTGCCTATGTAAACATTCAGACATTTACGTCATCCACAAACCTTGCTTTGTTGCCTATAAAAAGAGGTCCAAGTAGGTTAGTTTCCTCATCCAGGTCTAAATAAAACTGCGGATCGGCAATCGCTTGACCTGCACATTCAAAACTGCTTTTGTTGCATGTTTTTGAACGCAAGCGTGCGTGCTTTTGAAAGTTGCTGCATGTCACCCCTCCCTCCTCTGTGGACGTCCAATGACTACGAGCTAAACGAAATTACGTTTCCTACTATGGCCCAGAGCCTGTTAATGAATATTAAACACGGCCCGTTCACGTTGCTTAGTTACCTTCCAATAGCGAGGGATGGGCTCATGTATATTAACTACCACCATACGCGTTAGATGTTCGCAATCTTCCAATAGCGACAGTCTACTCATGAATATTAATTATATACAGGCCATTACGTTACAACGAGATTATCCAATGGCGAACGTGTGGCTTATGAATATTACTAAAAAAAACCGTTATCGTAGTAGGATTGGTTAGAGTGCAGTCGGGCCTCTTGAAGAGGGCTGTGGGGGATGGTCACGTGACGTGTGTACACACACTCTAGAGTTCAGCACCAGTCGATTCGTAGTAAGATCAGCGTCCTCCCCTTTCCAGAACAAGCTTTGACGGACCACAGGCGAATATACCGTATGCAAGTGTGTTTACTTCACAAATCGGCGCTTTAGTCGAGCGCATATTTGCGTGTTTAATTTCACACGAAGTCTGAGTGGTGCACGTAGCGCTTTGGGGGCTTTTGTCAACTTATCTGAGGAGAAATGTCAATGGAAATACAGCAGAATCCGATGCCTCCGTAGAGCCGTCTCTATGCCAAGAACTGGTCCTCTGGTGAGTAGGTTAGCCAATATCTCCTTATATTGAGTTGTTTTTGAAGTTGAAGTTTGTTTTGACGTTAAATTTGACCCCAGCGGAGAGAGAGCGTTTAAATATTCTCGAGACACTTTTTCAACTCTTCACAGCTCAGCTCGCCCTGTGACATATTTGTGACAGTTGAGTAAAATCAGCCAGGTTAAACTTCAGCCTTATCCCGTACAAACCAGCAAAATTACGGCTCTATTAAGGACGTCCAGTCTATGAACTATATCTTAACAAGACTTACTTTTACAGATAAGTTAACTTGTAACGTTACAGATTTCGCGTAGAGGCAAATAATTTTGAATATGTTTGCCGTAAAGAGCGAGTGGAAGGGATTTGAACGCCCTATGAGCATCAACGATGAGTCTGAGTAACTTGTACAGGGTGTAGGCTACCATTACATCTGAACACGGTAACTTATCGTTTTGAACTGTAATTTTTAACTAATAATAAAAATGCTGAATGAAACAAAGCAGATTATTCTGATTTAACTAATGAGCGAATGTGTTTTTTAACAAGAGGAGGGTGACGTATATGAACAGCTAATTTTCTTTAGGAAAAAAACGTGATGAAGTGTAATATTTATATATTTGTATGTATTTATAATATACTATATTAAACATAATAAATGTGTTATTTGCTCTATAAATCCAGTATTATTGAAATTTGTTTAGTTTTTTTCATGTTTGGTCATGTTGTTGTTTTGAATGGATTTAGAGAACTGCAATTTGTTTAGTGTTGGACATTCAGAACTCTAAATCCATTCAAAACAACAACAACAAAATCCCAAGTAGGTTGTTTATTTGCCTGAGGTTTAGTCATACTATCAGGCACACGTTTATGTTGCAATGTAACTGAGTACAGATGATGTTTCTGGGGAGTCGTCCCATTACTTATTACCCCAAACAACCAGAAAGCAGCATTTCCACCAGGTCTGTGTCATTCGGGTCTTGTAAGAGAGATTGGCTGTGTGCCTGTAAGTTCTGGTGAAGATCGTAGTCATCATATGAGACAGCTGAGAAACATTCCTCTAAAGACACTAGAGAGTGCTTTACACCCAAGCACGGTCTGGACATGAGAAGATTACATAACCTGTTATCCAATTTTCTCATAGATGTCAACTTTGATCTGTTCTTTTTAGTCTGTATACTTCAGTGTGTATGTTTGGTATGTTATCAGATTTCATGAAAAAAGACTGAACTTATGGAAGCCGTTTAAGTTCACACCCTGACAACCCAGAATACTCCCATGAGGTATCTCTATATCCAGTGAGCTCTATCGAGACACGATGTACGCGCTAAAATGTAAGGCTCACCCGTGCGCACCGGCGAGCATAACCAAATCGTGTTAAGCAAATTCTGAATCTGTTTGTCAAATCAGGGAAGCTCACTCACAGCATTTGTTTTTCTCCATCGAAGACTGCCTAGCAATAAGCCATGCGTGCCATACACAAAACAGCGCTCGCTCCTGCTGATGAGTGTGCAGAGAAACAAAACACGCCTTCCCAAGGGTCAGCCTAGCTGAGGGGATGGCAGGAAGACTTCATTTTCATTCTGCTAGGGTTTTCATTGTGCTATTAAATGTTTTTGAACTACCAGAAAAGTTTTGCTGGCCTTCTTAGACACATGTTCACTGTGTGAAACATGTTAGATAAGTGTTCTCAATGTCTGCTGCTTATGAAGAATGAATTGCAGGTGAGAATGAATGGTGCTGCGGGTGGATAAAAGGTTGAAACAGGTAGAGTCAGTCGTTAATAAAATGACAGTTGGCAGTGGCACTGTGGAATGCGACATTTCTCGGCAGCCTGCCGCAGCACTTGCACTTTCAGTTTAATTACGAGCCAACAGTGGAGTATCCATTCATTAATTTGACTTAATTATTAAATATTTTGATAAATTCTTAATATTATTTAAATAATTATGAGGTACACGTTAATATTACCATGGACTCAACCATGGATATATTGCCATTCATTTCTTTTTTAGTTAATTTTGACATAGAGAATGACTGTTGGATAAAAATAAAGATTAAAGATTCATATTTATTTAGTAGGAAATAAGCATGTAAAGTAATCTGCAGTTTTTGGTTTCCAACAGAGATATGGGGCAAAATGTTCATTAGCATCATTGCTGTGTTGTAATATAAAAGCGGTAAATCCATTGCAACACTTTTGGTTAACTGAAAATGCTTGTTCCTCAGTTTGCTTTCTGTATCTAGCTTGTATCCTACATGTTCTGACTGTAAAGCACTCTCTCCATTTGTTATTCGTTACCTAAACCCTTACAGCTAGCACGCACAAAGCTCAAAAAATGCAATCATGTGACATCACTCAGCCGATTCTGAGAATTTGCTGTACATTCCAGCTGGGATACGAGGGGTGTGGAGCAGCCCTCCTTACATCCACCCAGAGGATCTCCTTAAAAACTGTTAAGACGTGCAATTAGCTTCACTCCCAAAACACCCATCGCCCAGATGCACGGTCAGCCAAGATGTTGTTTTGTTTGTAAAAGGGAAGTACAATTAATAACCGTGGCTATTTACAGAATGCGGTAAATGGACGTTTACATCTGCGTGTATGAGCCGCGAGCTGCAGGTGTTACAACGCCTCTCCAAACGCTTTGACACGCTTTGGGAGCGTGTTACCTTTTGCACCCTCAGGAATGCTTCAAGCTACCGGCCTAGATCATGTTTGGTTATAGTTTATTGACAAGATGCATCAAAGTTTAAAAAACATAAGAGACTTTTGATGGGCTCGAATCACAAAACAACATCCACTGGTGGAGTAAATAAGAAAAATTTAGTTGCAACTTGCAGCTGAAACGCAGCAATTCTGTGTGTATTTGCACTGTCAGTTGCCATAGTCACTGGAAGAGGAAGAATTGACGGGAAGATGACTGTTTTTAAGTGAGAGAAATTGAGTGTCAGGTAGTGAATAGGTGTCGTAGGCTTGGCTGCCAGTAGCAGTGAAGTCCTTTTGCAAAGATATTTTGTTCTTCTTTTATTTGAAGGTGTTCATGCAGAAAAGCCAGGCATGGCCTTCAAAGCTGACTTTTACACCTGCCCTTTAAAAACAATGTCCCCACGACTTGGTGTTTTTTCTCAACTTGTAGCCAACAGAACCAGTTCTAGATTCCTTTGTCTTCATTGAGAACAATGCGGCAGTCCAAGCAAGATCAAAGAACCTCGAGGAGTTATTTTACCTCCAGATGAGAGTTTAACCTTCTTAAGAGGCTGAGATGATACTGGTAGATATATACTGTTTATACTGTGACATAAAATGCTCGTACAGACAGAACTGTTTATGCAATTGCAAGTTTTTAACTGTAGTTCACTGTAGGTGTGTGACTACAAGGTGAAAAGGACAAATGAGAGTTTCTGCCCTCGAGACATAGAGGAGCAATCCACGACTGCCTGTCTCCAGGCCAAAACAATTCTGTCTATGGCTCGGTTACGTAAGCCGGCTGAGGAACCCTCACTCAACAGTCATTATCTCTGCTCGGCATCCTCTGAGAAGACTCCAGGTCTACTGCTAAATACATCATGCTGACAAAACATCAAAGCCAAATATTTTGTCACAAAGATTGATACACAGTTTATGATTTTTAAGGCTTTAGTTGACAAAGAAAGTATACTTTTTCATAACTGTAATCTTTAATTCCAGGAGCATATTGTATTTTTTGTAGAAAAAATTGTGTCCGTAATTTCTATTGTCTATTTTCATAAGCTTTGAATCTATCCTTAAGCTAGTGTATTCCTATAATTTGACGAAATGACAAATGTCATTTGCAATTCACTTTCTTTTCTGGAAAACAGGCCAAGCTGTATTAATATCTTATCTGACATTACACAGATTTTTGTCCACTCATATGCTCTCTAGGTAACGTTAGAGAGGTAATGCTACGGCATCTAAGTACCTCGTAGAAAAATAAACCCCTTTGATATGCCTCGCACAATCTTCCTGTTTTAATAGGAAGCATTCATACACAGAAAAAAAACATCCGTTCTACACACAATTTCATTGGTCCTTGATTATAATGGTCAAAAAAGGGAGCCGCAGAGATGACGTGTTTTTGTAGGCCAACCTGGATGTTAGCGCTGCAATCGAAAGCCTGTGCATTTTCCCCATAGACTCGGAAGATCGCATAAAATAAGCTCTGTGATTAACAAATGTTCATGATGTTTACACGTTTTGTCTATCAATATAATCTTTACAAATTAACACAACATTTGTTACTTTTGAAGCCGAAATACAATAGGCAGAAGTAAAAAGCTAACACGATGCTATAAACAGACTACACTTAAGGTCGCTCGATATCAATGTCACCACCACCAAGCCTCCGACAACTCTTTATTAAAAATGTGTTCCCTGGTAATTAATTAATCCGCATCTACGTTTTAAGAGATTTGTGCCCATGTTGCATTATTTGTGAGCTTTATATGCACGATGACGTCTAAAGTCCCCGCCAAAGGAAGTAGTCACTTTTAGTAATTTGTTAGCAACCGCCGTTTTTAATGGGATAGTTCACACAAAACTGCAAATTCTGTCATCATTTACACACCCTCATGTAATTTCATACCTGTCTAAATTACTTTGTTATGATGAACACAGAGAAAGATATTTGGAAGACTTTTAGTAATTTTCAGTTCCGGGACATCATTGACTAACATAGTAGGACAAATTAAATAGTAGTTAAGGGTGCGCCAAAACTGTTTGTTTTCCTAAATTTGTCAAAATATCTCATTTTGTGTTCAACAAAACAATAATAAATACAATATTTTGTTCCCAAAACTGAAAATTGCAAACATTTTTTTCAAATATCTTTCTCTGTGTTCATTGTAACAAAGAAATTTATACAGGTTTGAAACAGCCTGAGGGTCAGTAAATGATGACAGAATTTTTATTTTTGGGTGAACTATCCCTTTAAGACACTATAAGGCTTTAAAAAAATCACAAGCGGGTTATAATTGGTGTGTTTTATGTCATAGAATAAAACGTGAAAATATTTAGAGGTTTTGTTTACCACAGACCTTATTTAGGTGCGATTCACCAAAAACCCATTAAAAAAAAATCAGACTTTAGAGCGATGGAACCGGAAGTCCTAAAATGCTAACTCGCTTCCGGGGTTTGCATACAAAAATACGTCATCTCTGCGGCTCCCTATTGTGGCACAGTCTACAGCGTTGGCTCACAGGGCCATCAGATAAAATAACAATAATGTAATTTAACCAAATACAAATGTCAAGTGAATGTTTCCATTGTCTTTGGATAAGGTGTTAGATAATTCATTCATGAAAACACAATTATGTTGTGACAAATAAACTGCAGTTGGGCTCTCTGCGTGTGCACATGCTGTGACCTCATCCTGAACTCTAACCTCACATGAGCATCCACTTCACCCGTGACATGCTACATATCATCCCATAAATCTGCACGATTTACAATCCTAGACCTGAATCACGGCAGCCTTTTGTCACAGCATGTGCATTGTCGCCGCCCAACAGGCCTGGATGCTGAGGCGCTTTCATTTGGAATCTGTTGTTATAGAAAGAAGTTTGTCCGCAGTGTCATTCTGTATTTCTCCACTTATTTTACGAAACTTAAGCCTCACGAGCATGTACTGAGATTTTTAGAAAAGCCTTCTTTTTGCTGTCTAGTGCAACAAATGATCTGTGCAATAAATGTTTTTTTCTACATACAAAAGTTTTTAATAAAGAAAGCACTTTTTACAAATGCATGAGAGCTTGGTCATACCAAAAAGAGCCCAGAAACAGATGTTTTTTTGTGTAAAGCTGGTCAGCCCCCTCATAGGGGCCCTGATGTATTCCAGAAAATGTCAATTTTTGTTGTTTGCTGGTCAATCTATAGTAACATGTCATAAATAATGCAAGCATATAGTGTAATACGGTCATATCAGATGTTTACAAAACAGTAAAACATTTACCTCTAAATAATTTTAAATGATTTCAGTGGGTAAAACTGATTTTGCTACCAGGGATGGATTACTGACCGGGCCAATGGGGTCCTTGACTACCATGAGCCCGAGGGGGCCCTGGGCTTTCAGGTTGCGTCATCCAGTTTGGTACAGAGAACCCAACAACAATGAAAGCAAATGTTTATCTATGTTTAATATATGGGTCCCATAGCCTATACAAGGCCTCTGTGGATACCCTGTAAAAAATGAAATGATCAACAAATCATGGCAACATATGTTTTTATGTTACTTAACTTATTTAATTAAATGTAACTTATTAAAAATTTACTTATTAATTAAATTACAGCACATTTAAATAGAATTTTCTGAATCTTTTGCTTGATGATTTGATTTTTAAAGTCACAGGGGCATTTTATGGTGAGAAATCATTTTTTATTTATGTGATGCTTTAAATACTTGTATATTTGACAGTTAATTAAAGATGTGTGTTTCATACACCTTAATTTGGTCCATTGTTGATTTTTCGCTGTGTAGCTAATATTAGACTTCTATAAACCTTGTACAGATTATTATTAGCGTAGCACAGGAATTTGACACAGAGCGAGAATGGTTTTAATATTCATTATCATCTTTAACTTTCTTTCTATAACTGTGAATACGCATGGAAATAACGGAAAAATTGTGGGAGGGGGGCCCTTGGAGGTAACTGGCCCCAGTGCCCTTTGAAGTCATAATCCGTCCCTGGTTTCTACAACGTTTTGCCAACTGTTCATAGCACACAAGATCATCTTTTATCCATTTTTTATTTTCCAAAATGAAAACCTTGCATTAATACAAGTGTTCTGTCTTACAGCTGATTCAGACAAACACAGTGGACACTTTTGGAAGTCTAGCAATGTGGAGCTGCATGGTTTACAATGAGACAGACGACAGCGTGGACCTCCGGCTCTGCCAGGACTTTGGACTCATCCTGTCAGTCTTCTCTCTGGTGTACCTCATCGTCTGTTTTCCAGTGGGGCTTTGCTACAATGCCTTGCTGGTGGTGGTCAACCTTTCCAACAAGGTCACCATGACCATGCCCGACGTCTACTTTGTAAACATAGCCATCGCTGGCCTGGTGCTCAACCTGGTGGCTCCGGTGGAGCTGCTGGGTCCCAGTTTTACGCGCTGGCCCATGTGGGAGTACAACAACGAGATCTACATCACCCTCCTGATCCTCTTTAACATTTCTTCCCTGGTCATCATGTACTCCACCACCTTGCTCAGTCTGGACTACTACATCGAGCGGGCTCTTCCACGCACCTACATGTCCAGCGTGTACAACACCAAGCACGTCTGCGGCTTCATCTGGGGTGGTGCTGTGCTCACCAGCTTCTCTTCGCTGCTGTTCTACGTGTGCAACCACGTCTCCACCAAGATCGTCGAGTGCACCAAGATGCAGAACAAGGAAGCGGCCGACGCCATCATGATGTTTATCGGGTACGTGGTGCCGGCGGTGGCTGTGCTTTATGCGTTCGTGCTGATCCTCCGCATCAGGAAGGAGTCCACCCCTTTAGACCAGGACTCTGGGCGGCTCGATCCCTCGATCCACAGGCTGCTGCTGGCCTCCGTGTGCATGCAGTTTCTGCTGTGGACTCCATATTACATGACCTTACTGGTGCACACGGTGGCCGAGGCTCCTGCGAGTCATTCAAACAGGCACCATAAAATCACGTACTTCTTTCTGAGACGTTTAGCCGAACTGCTAGCGTTCTGTAGCAGCTTTGCTATTCCCCTCATGTACTGGCAAATGAACAAGAACTTCTCCCATAAACTCCAGCGGCTTCTGAAGAGGCTGCATTGCGGGGACCAGTCATGTCCCCACGAACGGTCTGCAGTCCAGCAGGTGGTCACATGAGGGCTCCTGTCCAATCTCTCACTGGCACTTACTACGAAAGTCACGGAAGTCGAGCCAGCGCATGAACCTGGATATATTGTGTCCTGAAAGGAAGTATTTTGCTCACCACAAGGAGTGGAATGTGTCTCTGTAAAAATGTGGAACCTCTGTAACACTTAACAACTTAACTTTATTCGTCCATCTCTGCGGTGAATGGGCGACCAAGAAGAAACCACTAAGTGCTGTTTTTGTGTAAGCTATGTCTGTTCTTTGGAACTTGAGTTCCTGGGGAAACGTCAGCCCATCTATTGTCCCTTTTGGTGGACGAGGGAAAGTTGAACTCGTTTGTAATCTGTTACAGGATACGCTGCAGAGCCTTTTAATGTGATGCTTTCAGACCAATCCGTTCCCTTTTAGCTCAAGGCCATATTTCGCTCCAGGCATTCTCTGTTGGAATCCACAGCGTCATAAGCTCTTCGGTCTGGATTGAGTTTTCTGCTCACACTTTCCATAAAAGCTCACTGGTAGATGCTAGTAAACGCAATATAATTACCTCAATTTCACACACCAACAGGCATTACATTGGAACGGTCTAAACAACTTTTATAACACCCAGAAATACCCAGTGAGACTGTTGTCAGGGAGCGGGGAAGGTGCGAGTTTGTGTTTGTTTGTGGGTATGTTTCTGAGTGCTTGCTGCTAAGGTGATCATAACTGCACAGCTGCTCAGCCATTTGATTCCCATCATTTTAAGACAATGAAAGAAAAAAATCTGTATAGCTAACTGAGAAGAAGCTTAAGAAAATACCCAGGTTTTAGCTCAGCTAGTTTTAATCTATGTCATTCGTCTGCTACTTTAATTATTATGTGTGCACCATGAGAAAGTTATTTGCTCAAATGTGTGAGGATCCAGTTGTCCAGTTAATCATTATTTGGATAGCGAACAAAGTTCTGTTGATACAGTTCTAAAGTTCTATTGAAACATATTTGAAAGCAAACAAGAGATTTGATTGGCAGTGACGGCTTTATGAAAGTAGATTCTAATGTAAAAGCGTTACAATTTGTGCTGTATTGAACATAATTAATGATTTGTCAAAATATTGATTGGACTTCTGTATTCACATTGAGAAAAAAATGTCTTTGTGCGCATACAAAAGAAACCTTTATTGAGATTAGTTTGCCTGAACGGTTTTATTGTATGCATATATAGAGTGATATGCATAAATGGTCCCAAAGTGGGAAAATATATTTTCCAGGAAATAATTCTCAGAGAGAGGATAAGGAATAGCACCGTTTAAGCTAGTAAATGGCATGTCATTATGAAAATGTCTTTTATTTTCTTGGCACTAAGCCGGTTGATGCAAAATGAGTATTTTGGAGAGAAAGCACTGTATGGGAGCGAAGGAGTGCAAAGTAACATTGAAATCCACTCATGTGAGCAAGGGAAAGAATGTATTTCAAGTCATGAAGGGGATTAAAAACGATTAACTCTCAATCATAAACGTGGAAATGGTAATCGCAATGTTACGGCTGTAATTAGCATGTTAATGCCAGTATGTATAATAATAAAAATATGTATATATTGTACTGCAGAGATTTACTGGAAGAAAACAGACATGCCATTTTAGATTACAGTATTATTTTCTCAGAGATTTATTTAGATACTAAAGTGTCTGTCATCCTTTGTCCCATACTGAGTCAAAGACTTGTTCAATAAACTAACATAAATATAAATCTGCTTGACTGTTTCATTGACTGACCACATCTGACAACGGCTTTCCGAATGACAAATGAAGCGTGTGTTGGTTTGTATCAACAAAACAGGTATGCATCAGTACACGCCTTTATTTATACCAAAGAAAATAAATATGCTTTGTGTACCAGATATTTTTCTAGTTTAGTGTGAGCCTCAGAATAGTGCCAGGCCCGAGGAGCAGAAACCACACTGAAATGTTCCTTGGAAGAATGGTTTTGTTCAGTTGTCCATCTGCAGAACAGCAGGAACCAGACACTGGTACTGTAAAAATATGTTGTTTGCTTGTTCTTCAATTGCCAACTGTCTTATTTTTGGCAAAACACATGTTAGAGCAAATTGAATGAAGGTGAAGTGGGCTATTTGTTTGCCACTAGTGGCACCAAACGGAATTCCAAAAATACACGATCTTCATCAAGATTTCCGAAACGCTCCGCCCATCAGAAGCACATCTCCCCCAAACCGTTAGTTGAGTTAACATTTCTATGTGGAACTGAATACAAACTAGAAATGTGTTTGACACTGCCAAAAAATGACACATTTCGCCTTCAACAATTTTGTTTTTTTAATTTATTTAGTTTTCAACATTGTTTACTTGCCATTACATCAATGAGACAAACATCTTTTAATGTTCTGTTTAAACAGGAGCGCCTTTTCAAATAACAGACTAACCACCATGTTGTAAATGTGTCATGTTGTTAGCCAAGCGTGCTGTAGGTCCAGTGAACTATTTCAAAGACCCTTCACCAAACGATTCACTGAGCTGAGCTTAGACGTTGCGGTGTTGACGCTAGCAAAATAAAAACTCACCTGGGTTTTGTTATATACTGACTCAGTGGGGGCACCTCTAGTCAACAGAGTCAGCAGTGTGTGTGCGTGCATGTGTGTGTGCGTGTGTGTACACTTGGAACGGAGCAAGTCGGGTCAGAGGAGGAGTAGGTAGACCGAGGGGCCCCGTGCAGGCCGCAGCGCTGTGTGCAGTCTCTTCTAAGTGCCTGTGGCGGCTCCAAACCAAGCCACAAAACCCTTGAGAAAAAAGAACATTCTAGACATTCTGAAAATTGTTTCAGCTTCTTGAACACCCCCGGTGCTGCATATCTGTCGCAACACAACAACAACATTGTCCGATACAGAACAATAGAAATGTAAGCTTCAGCACAAGTTCTGCCGGGAAGACTCAATCTTACGTCACTTACTACGTATAGACCTAACCAATCATCACCTAACCAATCATCATCTAACACTTGGAGTATATAAGATCGCCACTTACCCTTTGTTTGCGTTCGCAGTTGAAGCAACCGATATTCACCCCCATCCTCCCCACCACCAGCAGGATGGTCCCTGTCCATTAACCCCAGGGGGGTTGTTGCGCCCCTGCCTTCATCTTCAGGCAGGAAGTGCAGGAATTCTTGACCCTCTGGATGCGAGCTATAGACGGGGCCTACACCAAAGAACTATATAATTTACCATATTCGCACCTTGTCGCTGATCAGTTGTCTAATAAACGTTCATTGTCAAGTATTCTTGCCTCCCGAGTCTTTCTGGTAGAACCGGGTCGGAATGTCACCCGGGATACAAGGAAAGTTCAACGTTATGTGCGATAATACTCACAAAGTGTATTGTCTAGATTTACAGGCATATATGTGTTAGGGCATTTCATCTGCACTCAGTCAAACTGATCTTGACTGGCCAGATTTGTAAGGGGATGAAATTTGAGCTTAACCAAATGGAGGCACCATTGCATTTAGGGCAGCCCTTTATTCTACTTTGAAGGGGAACCTTCATAATCATTTCAGTGCAGTCGTACACCTTCTGTTTAAATATGCATTTTATTTATTTTATTTTTTACAGAAGCATGCATGATACTGCAACAATTCATGCAACAATTCACATACATGCTAAGTCTGCAAAAGTGTCAAACTCCAGATCTGTTCAGCTGTGTTTTTCTGTTAATAACATCTGTATAGAATAAACTATACATCTGGATAGAATAAGAAAATAGAAGTGTTGGATGCCACGAATGCCTTTCTCTGTTAATAATTCATGAAGGGCGAGTCAGAACCGAATCGAACTGCACAAGCCATAATCGATATGCCTTTTCTCTCTCTCTCTCTCTCTCTCTCTCTCTCTCTCTCTCTCTCTCTCTCTACTATTCTTTCAATCATTGGAATTGAACACATGCTTTCTGGAGACAGGTGGACGAGATGCTTGCCTCACCTCCCCCATCAAAACACCCAAGCTTCACCCCTCTCTAACAAAGCCACACCTGCATGGTAGTTCCTGTTGTTAAGAGCCCTTTATGTGGGATTGAAAGGCAAACAGAGTTAAGACAAGTGTCTGCCGCAGTTCGGCTGATGCTGAAATACCCCGCAGCATGTTTGTTTTCCCCTGACCTCACAAAAATGACTTCACAGTTTCTTTATTCTAAAAGGCTCTTAATGCTTACATTGAAACTCACCACCACACAGGCAGAATTTATGACAACAGATTTAATCCTGTGCAATCCGTCCCAAATAATGTTGTAACTCCGGACATGAGCTCCATTTAGTGCTAAGAAGACTTTCGAATGTTCTCTGGTCTTGTTTCAAAGTAAACTTGGGTTGAGCTTTACAATTGTTTGGCAGAGCGGGTGAGCCCATGTTAAATCAAGACCACCAAGGTTGCGGCACATTTGGTTTGTCGCTTTAAATTTTTGCTGTTTGACTTGGCACTCGCCCTAATCTCACACAAAAATGAGGACAACGGATCCTTTAACAGGTTTAGGGTCGCACCAGGCAATGCAATTGATTTATTTAATCTCCTGTGAATCATCGGATCCACATAATCACTAAACAGCCCCTTTAATGCCAAAAAAAAAAACGACAATCACAACTAGACGCAGTCAAATTTTTCTTATATCGGTGGCTTGACCTGGTTTCAAAATTGTCAAGTGTCTGAGATTTGACCCCCTTTTGCGAGTGTGAAAATGTAAAAATGGGTCAGATGCTTTGTATTTGCATGTCTGGTTTACCCAACCCACCTCTTAACTGATAAATACTGAAAAATGGGATGTGGTAATTCCGTCATGGGAGCCAGATTTACAACTCTTTAGATAATGTTATCCACCAAAAATGGCACATCAAATGCCTTAGGCGATTACACGCTCCCTTCCTCGTTTTGCATCGGCAGAATGATCTGGCACGAACTGAACGCTTTCATAAATCAGACCTGATGTGGAAAGTCAGTCCCCTCCCAGGGTCGATCTTGCAGGAGAGGCCCAGACTACAGCAGATGGCTGAAACCCAATCTTCCAAGATCCTGCCAGACCGGCTCAGTACTTTGCGAATGTACCAAAGTTTTAGAAATATAACAACAATGAAATCCTGGTGTCAGCAGAATGTCTGAATCTGGGAACCACACAGGGGAGATTGGCCAGGTTGGCCATGTTTGACGCTGTGGTTGTGTGGATTGGGAATCAAAGAAAGTGTCTATAAAACAGTTTACAGAGAGGGGAAGCAAGAATGTCTCTCAACGCTATGTGTTTCTACACTCCTGCAGCACTGAGACAAGTGTGTCTCCGGCACACCACGGCATGAGGCTCAAAGTCTACAAAACATCATGAAAACATCATCCTGACACTCATCAAACGCACTTTCTTTCTAAATATGTGTGCTTTCCGAAAGTGTTTCCAAAAACGCGTTGACGTTTCAAGTTCGCTAACTGGATGTATAAACCCCCGAAGAGACTTTCAATTCAAATGTATTTGTAGTGTAGCAACTTTCACTTTGAGTTCAAAACAAAAGGCACTATAGTGAGAGAAACTCACTAAAAATGTGGCGGGGTCAAGAGACGAGACAGGAGAAAGCATGGCCATCATAAACAAACAATTACCATGCGCTTCCGCACAAATGCTTTGGGCTGTCATGATCCTGCCACAAGACTAGAAAAGCATGACAAGGTGAGGCAGGATCATGACAGTAGTATTTATAGTATACTATGGTATTTTATGTGGGAGGCTATAAGTCATACAAATGTAAATCAATCTGCCAAAAAAGTTGGTATTAATCATTATTATTAATTATATTAATTAGACTATATTACTATATAATTTGTATGTATATTAATTTGTATCCATAATTCCTACAAATCAATTCATTTATTTCTTTTGGAAATCCTATTTTGTTTTATTTTAAGCTAGCTGACAATAGTTTGTTGGGATAAATGCTTAAATAAATGAATAAATAGTTAGCATTTATCACAGTAAAGTGTATGGCCAAAACTAGTTGAATTAAAAAAAAAATGTTATTACTGCCATGTAGTACTCAAACAATTTCTGCCATGTTGAAAGGTTGTGACTCATCCCAAGTCAGTAATTCAAATATTAAAATGATCATTGATGTTCCCGGTCATAATTACAATATAAAGGGCCATTAATGATAAAACGTTGATGAAAAAGGAAAAAAAATGTACTGGATAATGTATGAATAATGTGAAACATGGAATAAGATAGCTCAGGGTTGAGGATGATACTTGGTTAACAATACCAAAAGGCTTTAAGAGGGAAAATAACCAGATCATTTAAAATGCTTCTCACCCATATCCCAGAGGTGTACGGGTCGGGTAGCACAGCAGGGGGACAGGCGTGTGTTTTGCTGCTTGTTTTTAAGGAGACAGCTGGAGCACAAGATGTGAGCTCTGCTCCCACAGGTGCAAGGATCTGTCACAACAATCTCTGCTCCACTGACCTCCAACATGCTTGTCTTTGAAAAAGCCAAGGCTGCTTGTTCTTCTCTATTAAAAACAGCATCCGACTAAACCATTATACAAACCATTAGAGAAGGAGACGGTGTAATGCTGCATGATGTTATTTATACATTCCCAGGGAATTACTTTTTGTACATTATTTGTTTAGGCAGCGATTTGTTTTTATTCTGTTGCTGTGTTTTGTGAGCTTTCTCAAAATGTACGCTTTGACTCCCCCCTGTGTTAAAAATGAGTAGTGCAGGGAGACTTTTATTGAATGAATGCTTGCATAATAAAATATATATTTTTTCTTATTCCACAGAAGATCATAAATTTGACTGCATCTCGCTAAATAAATAAACTCTGTATATAGCTACTATCTATTTACAGTCTAAAAATGCTGGGTTATTTTCAACCCAGCATTGGTTCAAAAAGGGACAAGCCGAGCGGTTCTGTCACTCTCTTTAACTAAATTGAGCAGATATAAACTATTGTTCATTGAGGCAGAACATGTGAAGCAAATAATGTGATTCGTTTATTTATTTATTCTCAACATGGTTGTATCAACTCATTTCATGGATCCTCAGACTTCAC
The DNA here is from genome assembly GCF_024868665.1 of Triplophysa rosa. Lineage (NCBI taxonomy): Eukaryota > Metazoa > Chordata > Actinopteri > Cypriniformes > Nemacheilidae > Triplophysa > Triplophysa rosa. The sequence continues at coordinate 18,589,032 of NC_079900.1, forward strand.
AGCAGGACAGGGTTTTCAGAAAGAGTCTACTTCCAAGAACATCGTGGCGTGCCATTAAAACACGACTGTGTGAGGGAAGATCGTGACATCCAATTTGCATTCATCGCTAATTTACGAATCTCACGGAGCACCCAGCTTCCGCCACATGTTGCTACCTGGCAAATCTAATGCCTACCCAGCAGAGGGACACGGTCAGGCTTGTAAAGTGAGAAAAGCAGTTTCATTCTGTCTGAAACTCATCCTTTGTTCCCTGCATCATAATTAATCAGTTCCCTTTAGATTCTGTGAGTCCCATGTGTAAATTGCACCGATTGGGCGCTTAATAGCGAGACACAAACAACAGCCTCCCCATTTAAGAACAAATACCCCAGAGGAAACGTTGCCGGGTGAAAAGTGAAAAGCACGAGAATGATCAAATAGATAAACTGTCATTATTTAAAACGAACAAGTGGTACTACACACAGATATCTATCGACTATTACAAACTAAATGTTTGGCTTATCGGCTATAAAAGCTTTAAGGGGTTATATGACACGGCTAAAACGAATAGTATGGTTTGTTTTAGATGTAATGCAATGTGTATACATGATCTAAGGTTCAAAAACGCTGTATTTTCCACATACCGTGCATGTTTGTATCTCCTCTTTGCTCCGCCTCTCTGAAACGCGCTGATTTTTTACAAAGCTCATCGCCCTGAAAAGCGAGGTGTGCTATGATTGGCCAGTTAACCAGTGCGTAGTGATTGGTCGAATACTGCAAGCATTTCACAGAAATGTAACGCCTCTTACCATATTTGGAACATCAGGTTCCAAAGCAACTGTACTGACAGGTACGCCCACCTTAGTTGTGTATACATTTGGGCGGTCAACTCATACCAGGAACTGACGTAGATTTGTGGGGGTGTGGTTACACGAGGCGTTTCAGTCAGGTCTGGGTGAGCATTCGCTTTTAGATAGAATGCGTATTTTGACACTTTAATTTTTGAAATTTTATGTGTCTAATACATGCATGGGCAACTGTTAACACACCAAAGACACAGAAAAACACGTATTCGCGCCATATGACCCCTTTAAATCCTGGAATATTAGATACAGTATGATAGATAATGTATTTATCAAAGTAAAATAAAAGAGCATGAATAGTAGCTGAGGGTAAAACTCATCTGAAAATGAATGCATTATAACGATATTGTATTGTATTGTATTGTATTGCACCGCACCGCACCATATTAAAATGGTTTGCATGAAAGAGTCTGCCAAATACAGAATGTAGTACTAATGTTAAGTTATGATGTGCAGTATATTATATTGTAAATTATTATTATAAATAAATGATTACAGTTTCAGTAAGACTTTGCGATTCATTAATACATAACATAAAATAGCAATAAACAATCTTTCTACAGCATTAATATATTATTATGAATCTACTGATACATTTTTAAAACCAGACATTGTATTTTATCATTAGTTGACATTAACAACTGTATTGGCATTAACTAACATGAATAAGGATTAATAAATTCTGAAAAACTATATGGCTCATTATTAGTTCATGTTAGTTAATGCATTTATTGATGTTAACAAATACAATGTAATAATGTAAAGTGCTACCTATATTTACAAAAGAAAGTATTAGATTCATAATTTACTTGGAGAAGGAACACATTTTATCATCTTATGTCACTCAAAAATGGCACGGACAAAGTACTGGCAGAAAATTACCAGTACATTTTCCTTTATTTTACGGATATTTCCGTTAATGCTAAAAATGCAATTTTGTCACAGACGGGGGTGAGACACAAGGATACAAGGACAGAGGACCCAGGCGCAGACAGCGGGTAAGGGGTTAACAAGACGTTTAATATAAAACAAAACAAAAACCCACGAGGGGGTAAAATGACAATGATATAAACATGACATTTGAACAGGAACACGGACTAACTACACTAGACAAGACAAGACAAGACAAGACAACACTTGAATTAAATTACAAATAAGTAAACTGAACAAGACACGGGGACTACACCACACGAATCAAAATGAACCAGCACAGGACAGAAAACACAAGGGCATTATAAAGGGATCAAATCAAGAGGGGGACAGCTGTGGGGCATGAAACAATAAACGAGCAATAATGAGGAGACAAGAGGGCGGGAACAGAGACGAGACCGGAGAGTTTAATGCACAATTTAATGCCGTGCAAAATGTAAAATACAGTTAAAACAACTGTAAAATGAATACGGAAAGTACATTGTGCTCTATTTTTACAGATTTTTTTTCAGAAAGAGATGCTACAACCTATAATGAAGACAGTACTGTACAGTAAACAGAAAGGGTCACGGTTATCTGGCCACACAGTGTGCCTCACCTTTCATGCAGATGAAAGATGAATTATAGATCAAGCCAGTAGGGCCAGTTCAAGTCTTTAGTGTGTCTACAAATGTCAATAGTGAAATACACTTGAATCTGTTCACCTCAATATAAGTGCCATTGTAAAAATCCAACATATATAGGACCTATAGGAGTTGCTTTGGGAGAAAAATCCTAAATTGTATTGTATCCTTCTGTCATTTTTCTGTATTTGTTAATTTCCTTCTCTCTGAAATGTACTATGTCCTTTCTTATATAACAAAGAGGACGCTTGAAAATCACAGGCAGTTGTAGTACATGGATTCACACCAAACTATTAACTTCAGGGCATGTTCCACACAAACCTTTTTGAAGATGTAGTTGCCGGCACATAAAAGGGCCTTGAATCTTTTTGTGAACCCATCTCGACACAGAGGGACTGATATGGTGAACAGGATCCATCCCTGTTAAGAAGTATTTTGTTAGGCTTGTATCTTACATTATACTTCATAAAATAATAAACATTACTTATATAAGTGTTGCATTTTCAAAAATACTAAAAATAGTGTGTTTACTATAAAAACTATAATAACTATACAGCGAAAATATTTTTTCATTTAGTACGACCATTAATTGAACAGTTTTAAAGGTCCAATGTGTAATTTTTTGGAGGATCTATTGACAGAAATGCAATATGATATACATTACTATGTTTTCAGAGGTGTATAAAGACTTCACATAATGAAGTGTTACGTTATGTAGAATGAGCTATTTCTATCTACTTACACCACAGATACCCGAATTCACCATGTTGTTTCTACTGTAGCCCTAAACAGACAAACTGCTCTACAGAGCGCATTTCGTAAATACGTTGCTCCCTTCGGCAAAGAAACATAAACATGAAGATATCTTGGTCCTGTGTCAGCCACCCTAATGCTTGAAAGGGAGGGGAGGAGTGAGCCGTTGGTTGCAATTTGCAACCTCACCACTAGATGTCGCTAAATTTCAAAAACTGGACCTTTAAAGGAGGTAAGTGACTTTTTGTCTTATTCAGCATTTCCTTTTTTATAGTGACTAATGTAACATGTATCTAAGATAAAAACATATAAATTTAACTTTAACAAACTTTATAATAAAATATAAATCTTAAATGATCTTGAAAATAAGCACTATGTAGATGACATGTATCATATTTAAAGGGATAGTTAACTAAATATGAAAAATATCTGAATATATGTCATCACTAACTCACCCTCACGTCATTACAAACCTGTATGACTTTCTTTCTTCTGCAGAACACAAAAGAAGATGTTGGTTACCAAACAACACTGACTTTCATTGTATGGACACAAAACCATCTAGACATTTCTCAAAATATCTTCTTTTGTGTTCTCAGAGGAAAGAGTCAAATACTAGCGAATAAATGATGTAAGGATTTGTCTTAGTTCAAACCTGACCAAATGTATTAAACATAGATTATCCATCAGGGTGCTTGATGAAATCATGGTTAAGGCACGTTTCATCCTCGGTCTGGGGCATTTCAACCAGCCTGCCCCCTGTTAATATGTAGTCATTCGTTGATGTAGAAAAGACCACAGAGAGCACGAGAGCACGGACGGCTCTACAGTGCATGTTTGAGACCGAGATGAAATAAGCCTCACCAGCACCTACTTGTCTGGTGCTAAGTAACTGTCATTGGTGGCTCTTCTGCTCTTGATGCTATCCACATGCATGCTCGGCTGGGAGTCAGAGCAGAGGAGAGAGAGAGGAGGAGAGATTAGACAAGAAGGTGGGGGGTGGCTAGTGAACAAGTGGCCATGAAAAACCGAAGCTATAGTGATAGTCTCCTCTGGACCTTCTCAGCTTCGCGGCTAGTTTTGCATTGTCTTGTAACAGCAGGTGGCGTAGATGGTGGATCTTGACCTGGTGAAAGGATTATCAATCTGTGGCAGCTCCTACCAACTTTACACTGACTGCATCACAAGTCCTCGCCAATTAAGTGAGTGTCGTTCGTTTTTGGCTTTTTGATGTACATTGTTGTTTATCAGATGGATTTATTGATGGATTTTATTTGTGAGACGAGTACTGGTGAAGCAACCAGGATAGATTGTCAAAAACTGTTGTTTTTAACCAGTTTAACAATCAACATGTTGGTCTATGGTGGTCCAGCAGCTAGACCAGCAATAAACCATCACCATAAATCAGTCTGGAACATTCTAGTGTTACCTGCTCCTTTCAGCAGAGAAACCACAGTCTGAAATGTTCATCCAAGATGAGCTTAATGGATTTCAAACACTTTCATACAACAGACGTGTGCAAGTTATTAGACAATTTCTGGATGTGTCTGAGCTGTGTTAATGTGACTGCTCCATCACTGAATATACTGATGAATTATTGATGTCATCTTGGACCTGTGAGAAAATGCACAGATTCCGTTGAGGAAGGATTATTTTAGTATGGTTCAGATTAGGCAGACTATATTTAATTTGGGTAATAACAAATGTTTTTTTATCTATTATGGAGTGATAAAGTCTGAGCAGATCGTAGCTTGAGAATGAACTAGAACTACAGCTTGATTTCTCATGAAGTTCTGTTTGTTATGTTCTTTCTGAAGTGAAAGCAAACCATGAAAAATGTCACTGGTTTAAATAAGTTTAGAATTCTTAATGGGTTCTCAAAACTAATGTTGTGTTTACATATCGGAGATAAAATTATTATCAGAATCTGTAAAGATTTATTTAAATATGCATTTTTCAAACGTTTTTCAAACTGTCAGTCACTTCACAGTAAAGATTACATTTGATTTTTTATGTCCAAATCCATTTTACGGTGCCCCAAGACTGAAACTTTTTTAGCTTTTGCTAAGCCATCTGCATGAATCTGAAAATAAGTGGTCTAATTTTGGAAAGCTGGCTGAACTTCTTAGACTTTTCTGCTGCATGCCGAGTTTCATTTGGAATTTAACCCAGGCTCACTCTTTTAAAGGTTAAGGTATTTAAAGTCAGAACCAGTCACATAGACCTCAAAACTGCAGAATTTCTTTCTGTTTCACATTATAAAGTTAGTGTAGTTTTAAATTGAAATTATGCACATATATTTGGTTCTGGTCAATCAATCAATAGCAAATAAAGTTTTAAAGCATTCCTATGAAGATCGATGCGTTCGGATTCATCTCAGTTATTACAAACTCAGCCAAATACATTTGGCTACGAATAGAAAAGGTTGAACAAATTATCTTAAAACACAGATCTAGTTATTAATATAGGCCTATAATTTCAAATACAGTAAGTGGCAATTGTTGCATAATCTGTAAAAAATCCTGTAAAAAAACTAACATTTTTTTGGCAATTGGGGCGCCAGAAATAAGACGTAAAATTACATGTTTTCCCTGCTTTTTTGCAGTAATTTTAAAATTTTGACTGTATTAAAAAAACGTACAATTCCATCAAATTACAGTTTTTTGACATTATACATGGAACATCTGTAAAAAAATAACAGAAAAATACTGTAAAATAACTGTTTTTTACAGTGTGGGTAATGAATTAGCATGGGATATTGGATTTATAATTTTATACACTTCATACTTTGTGACAGTAATCTTAAATTACTAATGTGATATTCTATTTTCATTTATCACCCATTTAAGCATAATTGAGAAACTATCACAGCACAATTCATTCCTTATCATGACCTCTTTCAAAAATCACAAAACATAAATGTAGTTATAATAAGCGATGAACATAAATGTATAATACCATCATTCCGTTATCTCTGTGTAAGTGTGAAAAATCTAGTTAGATCCTATCCATCCCTATGAATGAGTTGTAGTGGTCGCCTTTAAGCCGTTTATTAACTGTGAGGTTAGCACATGGGTTGTCTGACAGCTCAGGGCGCTTCAATGCATCTGTTTAAGACCTTGCTTTGCATTTTAATAAGCTAGTAGACACTCAATTCCTAGGAAGAATCAATTAAAACTCTTATGAAGGCTGCCATTAGGTGCAGAAGCAGATAATATTAACATAATCTTTACATAATTTTTCAGTCTTGCCTAAAGAGTGATGCCAATGAAATCAGTGACCTCAAAAGACATTTTTTTTCCTTCCAACCTCAATGTTTTGTTCCTAAGATAACTTTGTTCCTGAGATGATTTCTATGCTTATCCTTTTCCCAAGGTGTCACAGTGGTGGTGTCGTAATCCGCGGCAGACTGAAAATCATGCTCATGGCCTGGATGAGAACAAACTGGCCTGGATTGACGTGCGAGGAACAACATTCGCAAAGGAGAAAAAGAAAGCACGGTCCCTAAGGAGACGCTTGGTGTTTGGTACCATGGATCACACAAGTCCAGGCAGCTGAGAGACTGCCTGATAATGGAGGAACTGGCTTGTGTCTTCTCCCCTCACTCCATCTCAAGAGCCGAATTTTCCCGGATGGTGTCTTAGAAACTTGTGGAAAGAACTGTCGCAATCAGAATGCCAATTCAGCCTAAATGACGGTTCCTATCCGTAAAGTGAACTTGGTACAAATGAAGTATGTAACACGATTTGAAACGCAGACTCGGTCAGTATGGAAGAGCAGACTACCGCTGTGATTCAGATTTACATGAATGGCACTGAGAGTCTGAATGCTTCTTATGACTTCAACATCACTGATGTCAAAGAAAGCACCTATGAGTTCTACTTCATCGGACTGTTTCTCTCCTGCCTTTACACCATTTTCCTCTTCCCCATCGGCTTCATCGGTAACATCCTCATTCTGGTGGTCAACCTCAACCACCGTGAGAAGATGACCATCCCTGATCTCTACTTTGTGAACCTGGCGGTGGCAGACCTCATTCTAGTGGCTGACTCGCTCATCGAGGTCTTCAACCTCAACGAGAAGTACTACGACTACGCCGTGCTGTGCACCTTTATGTCGCTTTTCCTCCAGGTGAACATGTACAGCAGCATCTTCTTCCTGACGTGGATGAGTTTCGATCGCTATGTGGCCCTCGCCAGTTCTGTGAGCACCAGTCCGTTGCGAACCATGCAGCACGCCAAGCTCAGCTGCGGCCTCATCTGGATGGCGTCCATCTTGGCGACTCTCCTTCCTTTCACCATCGTACAGACGCAGCACACCGGCGAGGTGCACTTCTGCTTCGCCAACGTCTTCGAGATCCAGTGGCTGGAGGTGACGATCGGATTCCTGGTGCCCTTCTCCATCATCGGCTTGTGTTACTCGCTGATCGTTCGCATCCTCATGAACGCTCAGAAGCACAGGGGGCTCTGGCCTCGCCGGCAGAAGGCCCTGCGCATGATCGTGGTGGTGGTGCTAGTTTTCTTCATCTGTTGGCTCCCAGAGAACGTCTTCATCAGCATCCAGTTGCTCCAAGGCACGGCCGACCCTTCGAAGCGTAGCGAGACCACGCTGTGGCACGATTACCCGTTGACCGGACACATCGTCAATCTGGCCGCCTTTTCAAACAGCTGCCTGAACCCGATCATTTACAGCTTCCTTGGAGAGACGTTCAGGGACAAGCTGCGACTCTTTATCAAGAGGAAGGCCAGTTGGTCAGTAGTCTATCGCTTTTGCAATCACACCTTAGACTTGCACATTCCCGTCAGGAGCGAATCAGAAGTGTAGAATCTCACAAGTGTGGGTGCTTGAAGTTGTCGACTGTCAAACGTGAGATCTGTGATTTTTCTTTTTTAAATGAAGCTTTGCAGAACTTTTTGAGTCAGGACAGACAACTTGGGTCAAGAAAGAGGGACTCGTGTGTTTGCTTTATTCTAAAAGTCAGCATGAGTAAAACCAGGAGTATTCAGGGTATCACATGTGGGTGAAATGGAATACAAGGCAAGGATCCACAGCTACGTTTTACAGATAATTGAAATGCATAGAGATGGCTTGACAAAACGCAGGCTTTTATAGAGCTTTTATATTCTCATTGAGCCCATCCTTAGGGAACAAATATAGATCACCTGCGATCTTCTGCCTTATTGTGATTTATATTTTCCTGTTCATATATTCATGTTATTGAGACTGATGGAGTCAACCACTTTGTTCTGTTTCAAGACTGAATAAATCAATATTTTGTAGAATTTCTGAAGATGCTAAACTTGGTGAGTTTTATACAATTTCCTTGCGTTCATTTGACTGAATGTATTTAAACCCAGCTCCTCGGGGCGAACAGTGATGATGTCAAAATTCACGTGGTTTACATGGAAAACATCATTAGGGAAACATTGAAGTACATTCAGTTCAATGCAAAACATATTTGGAGGATTTCAGCTCCTTTGGGCAAGTGTTATTGACGCTAACTCCAGGTGATGGCTCTTGTTTCCTTACGGCTGGAGCCGGTGGGCAGGTGGTGTGCAGGGAGCACACAAGGATATAAACACATTATTCATGACTTCAGAAATTGGTCCATTGATGCTGTTTACTTGCACCACAGTAATATCCGCACAGCTATCATGTCCATTTATCTAACTCCTTTATAATGGTCGTAAGGTCATTCTACCATCCAAAACATTTGTCAGTAGATGGCTTTGAGCTGTGGGAAGTAATTCAACAAAGGTCTAATTCATTTAGAATCAAAGTGTCCTTTGTGGGTGGAAAGACGGCGGATAAAAACAATGAGTTTAAGTAAGACTCCAGATTTATGGGCCATCATTATGCGTCAATATGAGACGTTGCTTTGAATGTCATTTAAGCCATTTCCACATTCAGAAATGACAAACAATTATAAGATGATATAAAAAAACAAGGGCATGTTCATGACAGGAAGCCGAGATTCTCCTCCAGAGAGAGCCCAGTCGTGCCTAGGGCTAAAATAATATATGAATGAAATTATTCATAAACATTAGTGTAGTCTGAGGGCACTTTCCCAAGTAAAATAGAATGTAGATAAACAAATAAAAGCAAAATGAGGATTGCAAAATAATCCCAAGGTTGGTCTTTTGGGAAATGCTTTTTGTAAGGTCATTCTCATTGAGCTGCATACGGCATAAAAAAAGTTGAATCAATAAAGACAGGCTGGGTGAGGTATGATGTCATGTACTGTATCTGAGTCTGAATAGAAGATTCTGAAGAGTGATGCTGCTTTTATGTGAGTGAGTTTATGTGAGTGAGTGAGTTTATGAAGAGTGAGTCTGAATTTTCCACAAAAATAGAGTTACATAAGTGTTATAATCTAATTATATGTCTTATTATATCATCTAAATTTAATATAAAATCATAAAATATAATTTAAGATTTACATCACATGTAATACATATATATATATATATATATATATATGTATTTGGCATATCCAAAGTGACACTGCATACAAGGTATACATTTTCAACCTAATTGTGTTCATGACCTTTGGGCTGTTAACACAGTCCTCTACATTAACAGTTCATTAAAGATGAACAGAGATGAACACTGTTAGTTTTGGCCATAATAATGTTGTTTTAATCACTGTTTTACAGAAATTAGAATCTAATGAGAATCATCATTAAAAATGACAAAAAACTCAATAATAGTCATAAACAATGTCGGATTGTAATACAATTTGAATGTATCAAAACTATCTGTAAAATATCACTGTACTGGGTGCCCTAAGAAATCACATCTGTGTGCGTGTGTGTGACAGATCTAGAAAAAAACGGACTCTTTTCCTTACCAATAATAAGAAACAAGAAGCATGATTTTGCAATTCAGACCTGCAGGTAGTTCATAGTATATACAATAAGCCACATAATACATAAATGTTTACATGCTGTTTTATTAATGAAAAAATTAATAAACACGGTTTCTAACTATACAGAGATGTTCAAATAAACACCTCCACGCTGTTCAGCAGCATTCCATAAAAGTTATTGTCGACCCAGCATTAAGTAAAAAAATGGACGAACCCAACCGTTGTCCCTTTTTAACCCAACGCTGGGTAGAAAATAACCCATCATTTTGGAGTGTGACTCTGCTACTAAAATCTTAAAATCTGTCTATTAATATATTCGGGCAATTCCTGTGGATGTGACATTTTCAGTAAAAAATTGAAATATAGATTCTCAGATGATGTTTTTATTGCCAACATATTGAATTATCTGTTTTTATTTTACTAAACCCCTGATGGTAGAGTCCAAACTTCAGAAAAAATATAAGTCTATGCACAAGTTTTATATTTTAAAAAAGAGAACAATGTGTCATGGATGTGACAAAAAGATGCCATTTTTTGAGAGATAACACTTTGTAGGATCTCTGTGAATTAAAAAGTACAATACTGAAGCTATAATACCCCAAAATGGAGAAGGGATGGCTCTTTTCAAAACATAAAATAGTTTTTAATTTGATGAATATGGACTGTTTTGGGTGTGACAGTTCACTTACCAGCCTAAAAAATGTGTTCTCTGGTATCAAACCCATGATTCTATTATTGCTAACACAAAACACATTAATCATTAACATAACTGATAATCAAAAACATATTTCGTTATGAAGAGTTTTGTGTGGTGTGAATGATCTGCATATATGGACCAGAGCAATATAGTATTCAGGTCTGGCGTGGTCTACAAAAAAATATTTCCTGGTAACACCAAGAATTGTTTTTCCAGCTGTGATAACCCAGCCTGGGAAAGATATGCAAGCGCTGTTTGAAAAACAATTAATAAATGCCACAGACATCAGGACGATTGTTGGACTCACATATCTCCAAAGAGACAGACTAGGATGACTTCTGTGATAAACAGACTTGTAGGGCATGGGTAAGGTTTCCTCTAACATAGATTTGGGAGTCTGTGATGAGAACAGCCTGAGGATGATTTATAACAGTGGCCATCACAGAAAGACGCAGATAAGTGATGTAATAAATGATGCTATAATTACAGTCAGGACCATTAGACAGCAGAGGTGGCGACACGGCAGATGGAACCCAGAACCCCTATAGAGGATGCTCTGGGGAAAAAGCGAACAAGCCGTTCATTTTTATATTTGTGTAAATATGAATAAAAAGACAGGGGATGATTGAGGCAGACAAAGAGCAAGAGGTGAGGGAGAGAGGCCGAGACAGAGACTGTGAGAAGAGTGTGTGTGTGCAGCTGGAGTTGAAGGGTCTGACGTCATTGAGATCCACTGCATACTTGTATTCTATTGGTCTGTGAGATTTCACTTTCATGTGGTTTAATGAAACTGTTTATCAGATCTCCTGCTGTCTTACGGTTTTTAATGTTTACTGTTTGTATTCACACACATTGACCGTTAAACAAGTACAACAAGTAATACGTCTTAAAAAATAAATCGTAATAAACAAGAGTTCCTTATACTTGACTAAAAAAGAATGGGTGTTAGAAAACCTGAAAGCGATTCAAGAGTGAATAAAACAACAGAAAAGACAGCATCCATCACAAAAGGGTCACTGCCGTTTGTCAGGTGTAATTAGGGTGGTGAGTGTTAATGCATATGCTTAAGAAATACACGTTTGAATAAAAGATCTGATGCACAATTACATTTGCATATTAAAATTCTCTCTAAGCCTGGGTAACATCAAGAATATTATGTTTAAAAGAGCAATAGTTTAAGAGACAACATTTGTGAATCCTAATCAAACAAACAAATACAGCAACACTGAGGTCACAGGCCAAGCAACAAGGAAAAGAGAAAACATTCTGATCATCCAGGTGCAAACTGGTTACTGATCACCAGAGGGCGCCATCGTGTAGAATAATTTGAATGGCAAATGTGTGATAAACAATTGACTATTTTTTCTAAGCAAGACCGGCTTGTGCAGGTTTAAAACGTGTTAAACACGTCGATATTCGAAACCCCGTTCTCTTAGTTTCACTACAATGTATACTTTAAAACTTACTGTTGACTTTTAAACAAAATGCTGCATCATTTGCAAGAAGTTTTGGATAAGCGTACGAGTCAATCGAGGTGAATGTAAGCAGACTCATGGTATACTTAAAAAGTTACAATAAGATATCTATAAAACGTGAATTGTTAAATGATAGCTGCTGGTATTGCTGCAAAACGACACCAGTTTGCCCTCTGGTGGCATAAACGTGTCAGTGTTTCTCATTTGAGACCCAGCCGTTTTAAGTATGACGTATGAATGTTTCGAAGACAAAACAAGCTTCGAATAAGCTGAAACAGCAAATGTTGCTATAATGTTGAATTATCCATCTTTCTAGTTATCCCAAGATCTTGAATATTTTATACAATATTTTTGTAGAAACGAAGTGGGGGACTTCAAAGATTGTTGTGCCTTATTGGACATTGAAAATTTGCTATGGTAGTAAACCATAGAATTGTAATCCAGTATGGTCTTTGTATAAATATAGTATACTTCCATAAAGCATTAGTCAACTCAGACTATTATTAAGATTATTATGCAGCCATATTTAAAACGAAGGCAAACATTTAACCAAAGACTGAAGAACACAGAACTGAGGTAGTGTAATTTTATTTACAACTCAATGCAAAAAGATAAGTGATAAATACTTTGCACATGCAACTAAAGCCACTTTACAATGAGCTCTAAAATGGTTACTCTTGATACACTCACTTGAAAAACCTGAGTCTGCAAGGAATGTTTTACAAAAATGACTCCAATGTACAAATCCATTGCTTTTACTTTGAGTGTTCATTAAAAGTTAAAAATAAGGTTTAAAAAAAATTAAAAGGGATGGGGGATTGAATTATGCCCGCTCTCCTCTGATTCGCCGTGCCAGCTGGATGTCCTTGGGCATGATTGTGACTCTCTTGGCGTGGATGGCACACAAGTTTGTGTCTTCAAACAGACCTACAAGGTAAGCCTCACTTGCTTCCTGTTTAATAAAAAAATTAATGTAAATGTATTATTAATGTAAAATAAAACTTAATTACATACAAGTACAAAGTTCATAAACATATACAGTCATTGGTCCCTAACAAATTAATTACCTGTAGTGCACCAATAGCTGCACTCTGGAAACGCAGGTCAGTTTTGAAGTCTTGTGCGATTTCCCTCACCAAACGCTGGAAGGGCAACTTGCGGATGAGCAACTCTGTTGACTTCTGATAACGACGAATCTCTCTCAGAGCAACAGTTCCAGGCCTTACAAAAACAAATTTAAAATCAATTAACATCAATTAAAAAAAAAGTATATGTATATACACGCATACATACTGAAAGCGACAATATTTCTGTAATTTTGCAAGCGTATTCACCTGTATCTATGGGGCTTCTTTACACCGCCAGTAGAGGGCGCGCTCTTTCTTGCGGCTTTGGTCGCCAGCTGTTTCCTTGGCGCCTTACCTCCAGTGGATTTACGCGCGGTCTGCTTGGTACGAGCCATTGTTTCTCAGTCTCTAGAATAAAAAAACAAAAAAAGCACCAAACGCGTAATTTGCGGGAGAATTAGAACAGCAACTCAAAATGGCGGCATCGTCCGGGTCTGTTTTTTTTTTTGTCCCTCCTACCACTTCCGCTCCCACTGCATCGCTACATGCACATCTTAACATAATTAAAACGCCGTTTTAAATTACCATTATATGCCAGTGTAAACCAAGTTTAAATACGGTTTGTCTTGAAAACGACAAAATAACAAAACGCCTCAGAAAAAAAGTTGCAAGCGACATTGCCGTTACTCTATAACAACCGCTCCGACATCACATCCATCAGCGCGGAAATACCCTTCAAGGCTGCAGACTAACCAGTCAAACTAAGCTCGGACTCAACGCGAAATACACCTTATATCATTGACAAATTAATGAGGGAAATTCGTAAAGGCAAAAGCGAAAGTTATTTTTATGCAGTGTTTCTAACAGCCGGCAACTCGAGATCTTCCAACCCAAGTGGGACATAGCCGACTATACAGACCATTGTCCAAAATGGCGGGCAAATATGTATATTGAGCAGACAGACCATGAATATCAGATACCACATACACTTCAAAACACTGCTACGAAACTACAGGTTTAACGAGTTTTAAAATAAAAAAAATATCCTTACAGACGTTTAAATAAACGATGTGCAAGACCATTTGAGCGCGCATTGCCCTGCCATTTACAAGTTACCAAGAAAATGAAAAGCTAAACATTCCAGCAACTCATTTGTTGGTTTCTTTTAAAATCTCTACTTGAACTACTGGATTATTCTACAATACCGAAAACCATACAAAAGAAAAAATCTGAACAAACCTCGTTAGATTAGGTAAAGTAACACGTCCCACGTCGGATCCCGTATTTGAAAATACGAGGGTTGTGCTACGATTTATATCTATGTGCAGCTTATAGTTAGACACGCCCACATTTGACGTTTTCATTTCTCATTGGTTTAACATAACACAGTCCTCCTCCTAGTCGTTTCGCTCCATTTTCATTGTTTACATGTCAGAAACAGAAAGTGCGCCCTGTTTTTAAATATTTCTTTGTACTGTAACTGATGAAATTGGGTGCTGGGCCGTAGTAAGGTATTAGCCTCAAATCTCACATAAAAGATTAAAAAAAATCCTATATTTAATTACGTAATTGTTTTAATAATAAGGAAATAAAACTTTAGAAATCAGGAATTACATCATTTGGTTTCTGGGTTGCTTATAGAAATGTACATTTAAATTGTTCTATGTAGATATTTGTCTAACAAACTGTGTTGTATGGTGTTACAGTTTGCATTTATTTATTGTAGTTATTTTTAAACGGTCCGTATTGAGTATTTTTGTCTAAACAACCACATCGTGCCATGCATAATTACATTATAGTAGTGCTGCTATGCAGCATGGTCAGTGTCCCATATTTGTTTGTCCCGCCAGTTGCTCATATTGGCCTTGCAGCGGCGCGCGAGAGCATGAGTAGACGAAAGGGGCCCCGCGCACGCGCTATTATTGTTTTGACTGAAAATGCCGTCGGTTTCGAAAACGGCGGCGAGCGCTTCTCCTCAAACCGAGAAACCAACCCACTATACGTAAGTAAAGTTAACATCAAAGAGACGAAAATACATTTCTGTAGAATGCGATGCCTATTCGACAGTCGTTTGTCGGGTGTGCATTTGTAACGCTTGTTGTTTCTTCTTCCTTCGTGCGTTTAAAATGGTGCTTTTCCTTTTGTAAATTCTTTCGAATGCACGCGGCTCTCTCAGTTTAATGTTGATCAAATAAACATCTCGTCTTGGTTAAACGGTGCGTTGTATCAACGCTTTTCTTGCGTTTTGTGCATTTTGCAACTTACAAAGGCGGTTTTCTTTAATTCACTCAAAGCCTGCTTGTCCGAAAGCTTGAAGACATGTACACTGCACAGCAAAGCGAGCGAGTCAGACGCTCGCTAGATGTAGCTAGCAGGCTGGTTTGTTAGCTGCATCCGCCTCCTTCCTCCGCCTCGGCCCGTGTTTCTTACTCTACGCTCCTTTTGCGCCGTACGCTCGAATGGTTTGAATGGAGCGTACGTCAAAATTGGTACGTAACTGTAAACGCTAATCGCGGAGTACTTAGCGTAAGCTCGTAGTGTTGTGGGGAGCCTTGACAAATAGCTCACGGTGGCTAGAGTTGATGGCGCTATTGAAATGTTATGGTATGAAACGCAATGTTGTGTTTGCCACTTTTTGAACCCGCATAATAAATACATTTCCATGTTAAATAGATTATGAACATGTGGTGCATGAAGTATAACATTTATTTAGCGCTAGTTTTGCTGTCGTATGGTAGCGTCAGAGAAACTACGCAGTGAACACAGCCACGACAGCTCTAAAGTTGAACTTATAACAGCTCGTCATAAAATGCAACTCGACACTGCTGTGATGCTTTATTGTTTACATCGCTCAAGTTCGGTGTTTGGCGAGGTAAATAAACAATGATTTGTAACATCCCGTCCCCTTTTTATTGTAGATATTTGAAGGAGTTCAGGACCGAACAGTGCCCACTGTTTTTGCAGCACAAATGCACGCAGCATAGACCCTTTACGTGTTTCCACTGGCATTTTCTAAACCAGAGAAGACGGAGACCCATACGGAGAAGAGACGGGACTTTTAATTACAGCCCCGATGTGTATTGCACCAAGTATGACGAAACAACAGGAATATGCCCTGACGGAGACGAGTGAGTAACTTTTTCATTCAGACAGCCGATGCATAAACCTTTGCATAAAGCACGCTTGCAAGTAGTAGTCATTCTTTACTAAGGCACGTTTAAATATATAACGTTACTGTATATTGCAACGCACGTTTATTGAGAATACATGTGTTTGGGGTTCAGGATGAGACATTGTCGCTTTTTAATAACCTCAAGCAACACTTTTCGTGTTATATGTGTTTTCGCCTCGTCTTGCGAGTGTGTGGCACACGCCCCTTTAATAAAATTTGTTGCAGTCAGTCTGCTGCCAATGTAAATTCACTGTTTGATCAAATGTTAATGTTTGACTCCCTCGTCGTTGAAAACATGTGGATTGTCAAATCAATATCTTTCTCATCGCGTTCATGTTGTCTCGCGCCTTTATCTTTACACTTTTGTCCAATCCAGTCTCACTCAAGTTTGTCTTGTGGTTTATCGATATAAATGTTAAGTTTGTAAATGAAGGGCAGCGAAGAGTCGTGTTTGTTGTTTTCTTTATGCGCTGTTCTCTGAGAGAACAGAAGGACACGCCCCTTGTTTTCTGGTTTGTGATTGGTCCTCCAGCTGCACGTACTAAAAACAAAGTGCTGTATGATCTTTGCTTGGAGTTTATTAAACTTTAATCAATTATTTTAAAGGATTAGTTTAATGGTGAAAACATTATTAATGCAAAAACAATGCTCCATATATATATATATATATATATATATATATAGGTTACTAATAGATCCCCAATGGAAATTGCATTTATTTTTTATTGGTATTATTTTCTATGTATAACATATTACTACAGTAGTTGAGTTCAAATAGCTCAGATACTATCTGTAGTGTTACCTCTTAAGTTCCCTAAAGGCACTACTACGACTAGGCTTATAGGATTATGTGCATATGCATAGCAGTTTTCTTTTCATGCTACAAGACTTTCTTGCTACATCCTGAGATATTGCATCTTTATTGTAATGTTATTTCTTCAAATGCAGCATTTACTCTCTTTGACATCTTTAGTCAATTGCTCTTGAACTCACATTTATGCTAATGTGACAGTCTTTAAATAAGATTTGATCCATTCTCGGTCGTAGCACACTGCACAATGTATGTCACATAGTTTCATAGATCACGCATCCATTCATCCAGTAGCAGCCGTTCCGTGCTGACATCATAGCTGTTGCCATAGTTACTGTTGCTACCTGAACAAGATGCAGTTGCTGTATTTGAGAAGATTATTGGGTATGTAGCAGTTTCAGTACAGGTCTGTGCACCTCCACAGTGCTGTCTGTATTATTACAACCCAATTTTTTGTGTGCCTTATATATAATTTTCTTTTTTTTTAAATCTGATCTGTCTGCATTGTAGAAACATTATGCGTTGATCCTGTCTGTTTAGTGTTTATTGCATTATGAAAATGATAACATAGTTAACTGTAAGACAGATTTAGGCCAGTAATAAAAGAAATTCCATTCAGTATGGCTGACTAGTGATTTCATGTGGGGATACACAGCAAAATGTGATACACAATCTGTGTTTGTTGTAGCACATAGCATCACTATAAAAAATGTTATATCTATAATTATATATTACTTTATCAAATTGTGTTATGTACGAAATGGCTGCAAGGCAGGAGTGTGCAGTAGTTATTTTGCAACATGGTTAGATGCGTGTTTTTGCGTGTGAGAATGAGTGGCTTTGTATTTATTCTGCACGTTTTTACCCTTCACAGTTGTCCTTATTTACACCGGACCACCGGTGACACAGAGCGCAAGTACCATTTACGTTACTACAAGACCGGCACCTGCATCCATGAGACAGACGCTCGTGGACACTGTGTGAAGAACGGCCTCCACTGCGCTTTCGCTCATGGACCACATGATCTTCGTCCACCAGTTTATGACATAAGGTATGATTTCTGACGCACTTATGCAATAGCAGGAAAGAGGAAGTCCTCAAACTTGTGGCATTAGAATAGAGACGGGGGAATTTTGCCACTGTGCCCCACCCCCAGCTAATGTAAATGTAGCCCAATATAACAGCACTTAGCACTAGACGTCGTTTGGGTATGTCAATTGTTTTCAATTGCAAAAACCACATATTTTCGGTTAATTTACACACCTAGGGTATTTGCAATTCAATTCAGAAACAAGCAGTCAGGGTGATTAAATGGGGTGGGGGTTAGACCTAACCTGATTTGCAAAGAGATGTACCATTGTTGTTTGCATTGCAGAGCAGTTTGCACAACATAGCTGCAAACAATTCTGATCCGGTCTGTAAGCGTGGCTCACAAGTGATTAAATAACAAGAAATATGCCATCTCAGCAGTTGCCTAGCAACGTATATGTGGAAATAGTTGTTACATCAAGACCAGTCTTGTTTTTACATCTGCTGTTCAGAGTTGTTGGTGGTTTGAATGGATGGGCTCACTTGCACGAATGTATTTACAGAGAGATCCAGGCACAGGAAGCGCTGCAGAACGGACAGTTGGGATCCGGGGAGGGAATTCCTGATCTGCAGCCAGGTGTGCTGGCCAGCCAGGCCATGATTGAGAAGACCCTCAACGAGGACCCCCGCTGGCAAGGTGATACAAAACTTCCCCGCACAATAACAGAAATGGTATTTTTTTAAATGTACCATTTAAAAAAAAATTAAATACTGGGTTCACAATTATGATTGTATGTAAATTATTAAAAGCAGAATAGGTCTGTGAAAACTCAATTTCAACATAAAATTAAGAAAAGAATAAATAAAGCTGAACCATTTGAAGTAAAGGCACAAAATAAAGAACAAAACAAAACATTAATGCAGGTCATGTGTTAACAGCTCAACCAATAGGATTTTAAATACAGATCTTCATTTCATCATGACACAATACATCTTTATACCCCAGAACAGACCCAGTTTGGAATGTAACGAAAGGACTTGTTATAATAAAGTTATTCAGTCATGACGCCTGATTTAATGCTGTTTATGCTGGGGGTCAAAGGCAGTGATCTGAAGTTTCTGTTCCCCGATTGTGTTTTGATTTTTTTCAGACACTAATTTTGTTTTGGCCAATTATAAAACGGATCAGTGCACCAAGCCTCCGCGTCTGTGCAGGCAGGGCTACGCCTGTCCCCACTATCACAACAGCAGAGATAGGAGAAGAAATCCTAGAAAGTTCAAATACAGGTAACATGGCAACGCTTAAAAAGTCTGTATACTGCTCCTAAAAAAAACTCTGTTCTTTTTTAGTCTTCCATTCTTTTTTTTTTAAATAACAGGGACGACCATAATTCTCATAATTTTTGTAAAAATGCGTTGTTTTTGTCGAGCGCCTGTATGTTTTGTTTTATGTGTAACAGATCGACCCCGTGCCCGAGTGTGAAACATGGCGATGAATGGGGCGAACCCTCAAAGTGTGAGAGCGGCGACAGCTGTCCGTACTGCCACTCCCGCACAGAACAGCAATTCCATCCAGAGGTGAGACTGCCACACCTGAACACTGCCAAATGCATATTAGTGTCATCAACTTAAAATGTATTCTCTATATAAATGTAACTTTTTCATTCTCTACTTATGCCTATTTCAAGATTTACAAATCTACAAAATGCAACGACATGAGGCAAACTGGATACTGTCCAAGGGGGCCATTCTGTGCTTTTGCACATGTGGAAAGTAAGCACATTAACAATACTAATTGTCTATTGTCAATACCTGAAGTGTAATCATTTCATACAGCAACTCTACACTCTGTTTATTTATGCATGGGTGTGTGTATGTATGTGCAGGAATTCCCTCCACAGAAGAGACCATGAGCACGTTGCTCTCAGCCATGCAGGCAAGTTCTCAGTGCAAGCTGGGCTCGCAGCAATACCCGGAGTGTCCGGTTACCGACTGGAGTAGCAACATGAATTCCATCACCAGCAGCGCTAGCAACAACGGCCAGACAGGAAACGTACGTTTTCACACACTTCGCATAGACCTGCTATACATCTTTTTCACTAAAAACAGTTCACCTGTATGTGGTAGTGGTTGTGAACGTTACTTTGAACGCAGCTAACCGATTGTGCCAATGCTGCCGTTTCTCTTTTTATTTCGGCCGCGTTTCATTCTGTTCATTTTGTTTTGCTTTGCGTTTATGTATATTGCAGTCTGTGTTTTGAAAGGGGAGAATACCTCAGATTCAGTCCTGATTCGAAACACACCAAAATGAGATTTCTGCACCTTATTCTTGAGACTTGAACCCTCTCGCCTTCGGATCTACTGAATCGACAACGAAAAACACCACAAGACTATTTTGCTGCTTCCGAAACCGCATCATTAAGACCATCTGTGCTTTTCTTCTTCAGGTGTCTTGCTCTAATAGTCCGACTGTAACGCCAAGCTCAGGAAGCTACAGTTCTTTGTCCCCAATTGGACCCATCGGCAGGCCAAAATGCTTTACTAATGGTAGCTTATGTTCACAGTCCACCACGCCCAGTGTTTCCTCTCCGACGTCTAAATATCCCAAAGCTCCGGGTTTTGAACGGGAGGATCAGGTACACATGACCGTTTTCTCTAGCCCTTATCAAAGGGAATTCCTGCGGAACTGCAGGCATGACACACACTGCAAACTTTCTGTTTCCATTTGATTTTGTGCCCTTGGGTCATTTCATTTGCTATCACCGGTTTTCTGTTCTGGCTTTTTTATGCTTGGCCAACTGAAAATCATTACTCTGTAGCTGTCAGTGAAACAGACAAACACATTTGTGAGACTCAGGGTGTGGTAACACTGGCTACTTGGTATTATTACAGTGCCTTTTGAAATGCGCGTTCCACATGAATTTGTATGTCAGCATATTTATTTTGGGTTATAATTTATGTACCTGGGATTGCACATGCCAAGTGATGATAGATCCAAAGTAGTAAAGACCAGAGAACGACGTCCTAAAATATCAAAATGCATCAATGTTATACTGTTACAGTGACAGGGATGCAATTGCTCCAACAGTAAATTCTCTGTAATGTTGTTTCAAACCCGAATTACCTCGATGTTAGGTAGAGCGTTCCATCTCAATCACCGTTCACTTTCACAGTATGTAAAAAAAAAAAAATACTGAGAGCGGTGACTGTGAGTGTCTGTCTCCAAATTTCTGTCTTTTGTGTTCAGTGAAAGACAGTCATAAGTGCTCGAAAAATAACAAGGGTGTGTAAATGATGACAATTTTCGTTTTGAGTGAACTATCCCTTTAACCGAAGGGTGTTTTACCTCTTTGTTTTCTCTCCTAAGCAGGTAGCAATTTCCTACATAATAACACTCCAGGTTGTCTTAACAACTTCTGTGCACATGATATGCCGTATTATCTGATTTCAGGCAAAGAACCAGAAGAGCCAGTCTCTGGAAAATAATCCAAGGTTAATAGACCAAGACAAACAGGTAAAGCAGCCCAGTCCTCACATTTACACGTTAGAACTGCACAAATATGGCTTGTTGGTGCCATAACATGTTAGAGCAATGGAGGAAGTTATCATTCATATTTCTTAGAAATTCCAGGCTTCTCGTTAGAACCCTGTCTTATAGCGGCAGTTCACCCAAAAAGGAGACTTCTGTCATCATCTACTCACCCTGTTGTCATTTCAAACCTGTACGACTTTTTTCTTTCGCAGAACACAAAAGAAGATATTTGGAAAAATGTTGGTAACCAAACAACGTCAGTACCCATTCGCTTCTATTGTATAGACACAAAACCAATGCAAGTGAATGGGTACCACCATTTACAAACATTCTGCAGAAGAAAGTCAATAGGGCTGCAACTAACGATTATTGTCTACTAATCTAATGATTATTTTTTCGATTAGTCGACTAATCTAACGATTATTATTTTTTTTTTAATCTAATAAAGATTTTTTTGGATTAATCCTTTGGCAAACTTTGCAAATAAACAATAAGTTCTAGTATTTTCTTACATTATAAAGCAAATCATACTTTTTACTCCACTACATTTTATAAATAAATATTGTCGTTTTAACATTTTAATCCGTGTTTACATTAAAATCACCATCTTCTTTTAATTAAGTAGTTTTAATTTTAAAAGTAAAAAAATACTGATTTTTTTATGTACTTAAGGTACTGTATTAAAGGTAAAAAAAATTTTTTATTGCACTTATGCTTTTTGTTGTCCTTATGTTGTTCCAATTGCTTCCATTGTTTCCCTCATCTGTAGGTCGCTTTGGATAAAAGCGTCTGCTAAATGACTAAATGTAAATGTAAAAACATTAAAAAATGTGTTTATGAAATACTAGCGCATGATATATGCTCTGTATTTTTTTCCTCAAAGTAATATCCGACTCTAGTTTCAGTCTCATAATATAATTGAGTAAAAGTAAAATACTACTATCTGCCTCTGTTTATTGTACAAAACTATCACCGAATAAAAGACTGTAATGCAGAGTATCGTTAAAGCGAGCCCGCGCACCCGGAACTCAGAATGATGCGCTTAATGCATTCGCTTCGTTATTTACAGTTATGCGCATCCCGGACGCACTGATGCGCTTAAAGCACCTACTCCTTCTGAAGTCCCGGGGATCATTTTGCTCCCCAAAGTAAATAATAGTTAGAACACAACGAGAAGAGATGATATGTTACATGTTTAACACACAGTGCGTTGCATCAATCCAACAGTTTACAGTTAAATCAGAGGTTTAAAGAGTTCTTTCGTATGAAGACGCAACATATTCAGACCGTTTCCAGTGCTTCTAATAAACTAAGCTATACTCAGCGAGTAACGTTAACTCACGGTCTCTAGCAAAATACATTTTAAACAAAACCACAGACTATCATCTTGTCATTATGAAGAATAATGAAAACATTGGAACATGTTGGAAAGAGTAGCGTCCTGACCGTCACCGTACACACGCATGCTGACTGGAGATTGACAGACGGCACCAGCGGAGGTCAGAGTTTCTTCATTATGCTATATTGGTTTATTCCTCGCATAAAGCTATCAAATGACATAAAAAGTGCATTGGTGGTTTCATGATAGTCAGTCCTTTTTGAAGCTTAAGAGTAATTTAAGCAGGGTCACAATCTGCAAAGGTTCACATACACTAACTTACACTAGTACAATAGCGTTAATGTAAATCATTAATGTAAAGCGTAGTTTTACATTACAAAAAAGTAAATGACAAAAAAGTAATTTATTATGAAAGTCTACATCTACGAGCCCCTCTCCGTCCATTTGTGATGTCTTGTCCATGCTGTGATGATCGCATTCCGGGGGTAACTTAACGTTAGGGGGAATTCCTCCGTCCATTCACTAACTTACTGCGTCCGAGGCTCTCGATCGCTTTTTGTCGGGTGAATTATTCTTTCTCTTGTTCTGCTGATTAATTTACACACGCCCGGGAACAGAAACTGCTATTACAGCAGATAAACGTAAATAATACGAAGCGTCAACGCATTTCACGCACGTCGACGTATTTTAGTAGTCGACGTAATCGAAGATGTCGACGCGTCGTTGCAGCACTAAAAGTCAAGCAGGTTTGAAATGACAAGAGGTTGAGTAAATGATGACAGAATATTTCATTTTGGTCGAACTATCTCTTTAAATACCCTCTATTACAGTGTTCTTGAAATAAAATCATGAATTCTTTTTGTTTGTACAAATGTTGAAGTACATGCATCCCTTCAAATAGAACAGGGACATATCTGAGCTGCAGTGTAATAATGATCTGGGCAGTTTCTTTACATGTTCAAAGCAATTTTTTAGAACTCTTGCTCACAGAAGTCCTCTCCGACCGCTTTCTTTCACAGGCTCACAGCGGCATGTTTTCAGTGGTGAACGCGCTAGCATCCAGCATAACATCGAGCATCACATCCAGCCTGGCTTCCAGTATTGGATCTGACAGTTCATCACCCACCACTTTATCAACCATGAATGCAAAAGCCACGCCTTTCTATCCAGGCAGCAATACCGTGGAGTCAGTAATAGGTAAGCAAGTATTGGGCGACATGTATGAGACAGACCGAACCCAGATCTGAGTGTTTAGTTTAGTCTTCTGAAATAGCTTGTTTGTTTTGAAATGCATACTACTTTTTGCTTTTAGGATCTGCGCTCGACCTTAATTTTAGTGACATCAATGTTGCCTCCCTTGATAAAGATTTCGAGGACCAGGATAACAATGGCCTTTGTTTAACAAGTAAGACATTATCTGTGCTCTTTTTGTGACTAATCTCAGACACTTGTTACCAGTGTTGATGTTTTAACTTGTTCTTCCATAGGTCAGAGGTTATTAGGAGGCTCCGCTCCTGTCAATATTCCCGGCTCTCTGGCTCGGTCTTCCTCTCTGCATTCATCCTCCTCTCTTTCCGCCTCCCCGCTCGGCTCACTGTCCCATTCTCTGTCCCAGTCTCTGCTCACTGGAATGGCCTCCCAGCAGAGCCAGCCACAGGTGCCGCCTGTTAAAACCGAGCATGGCCTTCTAGGAACACCCACGTCTACGCAGAACTCCTTAGGTATTGTGAATTCCATTTCACATATATGTGTATTTAATATGTCAAACAGTAAAATCAAGTGGTTTTTGAGAGAGCTGATGGAATAATGTTTGACCTCAGGTCTGAATGGTGGAGCGGGAAGTATATGGGACTTTATGAGTGGCAGCTTCTCTCCCAGCCCGTCTCCAGTGTTCAGCAGCCTTACCTCCAGCACGGTCGGCTCCAGCAGCACAGACATCGGCCGACTCCTGCGAGAACTAGACGAGGCCAAGCGCAAGATAAAGCAATGGGAAGATGCCTGGCACCAAGTCAAACAGGTCAGATGCTTACTTAAAAAAGTTTGTTTATAAGAAGCAATGAAAAGTCTCTCCGCATTTCTTAGAAAAGTGAGAGCCATTTGGGAAACTGTCTGAAATACATTTGCATCCATCTCGTCGAGAAAGTCAAAGGGATTCCAGTTTCATTGTAGAAAGGAAACGGACGCTGTGCTGATTTGTTGATAATATCACACAGCGAAACCTCAAGCTATTGTCCTTTTCTCCAAATGTAGGGAATTACAGGAAAGCCGCACGGGGTGTAAAATCAATTAAGAAAATCGTAATTCTCATCAGCTCGCACTTGTTTATCGCCCGTTTATCAGGCCTGCGAAGCGTGGCAGAAAGACGCTCACGAAGCAAAAGAACAAGCTAAATCAGCGGAGGCGGAGCGGCAGCTTGCGGAGCAGAAGCGCGAGGATACCGAGCGAAAGCTGAAGGAAATTCAAAGAGACTTTGACGTTTTGTGTCGCTCGCCGAACACGCCCCTCCTGCGCAGCTACGGCGAGCTGGACCAGCTCCCCCTGCCAAAGCTGCGCTCCATCCAGAGTCAGCTGCGCTCCGACCTAGACCTCATAGACGGGGTAAGAAGGAGCAGGTCCCAACACGCATACGTCACCATGTCACATATACACACACTCTAATTAAAGCGCCGTACTCTTCTCGTCCCGTAGTAGACGTAAGCGCGCGCTCATTCGGCGGCTTACGGGGGAAGAGTAACGCCCACACCAGTCAGTCATGCATGACGCACTGCATTGAACGACTTCCTGTAAGGTGTGACTGACGTTAACTCTTCTTTTTCTCAACACAGGTTATATATCAGCTACAGTCAAAGAAATGTATAGTTTGCCAAAAGCATGATCGTTCCATTGTCCTGCAGCCTTGCCAACATTATGTACTTTGTCAGAACTGTGCGTCTGGTAAAACGGAATGTCCATACTGTAAGACAAAAATCTTGAAGTGGTGATGTACAGCCATGAAAAGGTACTATTTAACGATTTAGCCCTTTGAAGAACTACTAATACATATTATGCTTACTATTTCTAAATAGCATTCTTTTTGTGTCTTTCAGTATTTCATATAGTGATTAAATCCAATAGTTTTATTAGAATCTAATAAGTGGTGTTTGACTGATACGAATCAAGTACTTAAATGCAATATCTGATAGATTTTCACGAAGCATTAATCGACTTCCCCTTGGTTATTATCGTATTGGTAGTTTGATGGCCCTGATTCGACTGTTAAAAATGATTTCATTGGTCAGACATCATTATCGCTTGTAGCTACGTGAAGACGATTCGTTTCTTGTTAAAAGCACTTTGTCGACTTGGAAAATTGTCTTGAGGGTGTTTTAGAAATTTTGCTTTGAGCTGCTTTGTAGTTTTTTTCTCGTTACTTTTTATTTTCGTAGATTTATATATATTTTTCCCAAATACGCTAAAGTTTGAAGCTTTCGTGTGTACTGTGAAACATAATAGAATATTTCATTTTTCTTACTGTTAAATCATGGTATAGTGTATATATCTTGTTAGTTTTCATATAAAATAGTTCTAAATAGTAGTTATTACTTTCATTGTTACTTCAATTGTTCAATCAAATAAGTGCAAACTTTGGATGCATTTAGGCATAACCAGCAGCTGTAATATAAGTAAGGCACATACTGTATGCTAAGGCATTTAGTAAAATCAATTTCTCCGTCTTATAGTGACTATTATGTAGTTAGATGAGCACATGTGTTCTGAAGTCCTCAGCGACACAGTCGTTTTTTGGACTTTAGCCTTTCAGATATGTTAGGACGTATCTGATTTCCGCCCACTCCCTCTTAAGTGCCTTGCCTTAAACATATTCAAAACGTCTGTCAAGAGTTTAGGATTGTTGTACAAAACCCATAGTTAGTGAATGCTTCTGCAAAGTATGTCGTTTTCAGTAGTATCACAGATAATCGGAGCATATATTGGCCCAATTGAATACTAAAGTGTTTCCGAGGGTCGGCTAAAGTATCGTTCCTTCTTTCTTCATCAACGATGGTGCTTTTTGGGTGCAGCTTCATTATCCTTGAATCATCCTTAATTTAAACATGTAGGGATATTCAAATAAGG
Organism: Triplophysa rosa; assembly: GCF_024868665.1. Classification (NCBI taxonomy): domain Eukaryota; kingdom Metazoa; phylum Chordata; class Actinopteri; order Cypriniformes; family Nemacheilidae; genus Triplophysa; species Triplophysa rosa. The sequence goes on from NC_079900.1 coordinate 18,616,283, forward strand.
AGATTGATGTATTTCTCCGATTGCAAAAACTAAACTGGCTTAGTACATTTCTGTTTATTGAAATGTTTAGAATTGTAATGCTCTGTAGTGTTTACAGACAGAAGTCATCAGTTTTTTTTTTATCGTCTCCAAATTCGACAGTGTAATGTGCTTAGGTAATCTAATTGAAATGACCTGCTACTGTGTTAACTTAGTTTCCTTTGACTTTTGTTTCTTGTTCCTTTCATATTACGGCAGTGCGGTAAATTGTCAGTTACACGGAGGTGCGAGTTGTTTTTTTCTTTTGTAGACGGGATATATGGTATTCTGCAAAAGGGATGGTTATCGAGGGTCTAATTGTCCAGTCCCTCATGTTTTATTTCAGCTTCACGAGGAACAGACAGTGTATATATTATTTCTCTCTGCTTCTTGCGTTTGTACCTGAATCCACGAGGTCTGTATGTAGCTCATGTTCTCGACGTTCGGTCTGATTTGTCAAATGAAAAACGAAAAAGCGATTTGAAAAAAGTCCTTGCATGTGTCAGTGTGTGGATTTTGTTAACCGGCTAAAGGTCTAGATCACACTGCCAAATGTATTTGTGCGGAGCTGTTGTGTCCAGTCGATGGCTCAAAAGTATTTCAAAAAATATTTTTGTACGATGCTTTAAAAGCATTGCTTGTCTTTTCTAGTCTGACCAGCGATGGATTTTTTTGTAAGAGGGTCGACAAATGGATAGCTCTGGAGCTTTGCTGATGTCACTTTCTTGGGGGACTAGTTCCATTGTTTGGTTATCGGACTGTTACGCAGGATTTAATTGACTTATAAAATGTGGTTGAAATGTTTGGGATTTCACATTTACTTCTCAGATGAAGTCAAATGTGGACTTTATTCAAATGAACCAAAGTGGTATTGTAGTTTTTTGTTTCCAAGTTTAAATGAAGTGATGTACAATTCCTATGTCAGTTTTTCCATGTTTAGTTTGATAGGACAACTATGCCAACTGCTTTTGCTGACAATATTAATGGACTGAATGCCCATTTTGTAGTTTCAACCAAAGACCTTTACTGTTATTCTTTGTTTTCTCTAGCTTCAGTTTTATAACTGCGTTTTCATTTCAGCACTCTGAAGAAGTAGTTAGGAATAGAAAATGACCAAATCATTGTACCTTATTTACATAATGTCAACAAAGTCCTAATGGTATCATTATTCTTTTATATGGAGGTTGTGTTTTCTTCAGTTCCTCGGTGAAAACATAGTATTGAATTGGCTGTAATCTACAATGGGGGAATGTCATAGTAATTAAAGAATATTTGTGTTCATATTCTTAAGTGGCCATATGGAACAGTGCTTATTTGAAGTATATATGATTTCTTTTTATACTAATAGTACTTATTTGTACAATTCTCAAATCAGTTTTGAACACATTAGTGGTTGTGCACTACTTGTATGCTGTCAGGAATTTAAATGAGTATACTTGGCCCATAAGGTGCTCTCTTTAGTTTCCATTTGACTGGTGTTTGTTTTTCTGTTTAGTTGTGATTCTTCAGAATTTGGATATGAAAACTTATTTTTAACTTGGAAGTCTGTTATTGTATTGTTAAATGTTGTCTACCATGGCTTTGATTGTGATGTAAAACGAGTCCCTTGTTCATGCTAGTTGAAATGGCTGAGACAGACAGCAGGTCACATTTACGAAAGCATTTCTTAGCCTTAAATCTCTCGTTTTTGTGAGTTAAACAGATTTGTATGAGTTCAAAAACATATGCTTAAAAGACACTTATGAACAGTTATGCTGCTTGTTAATATTGTTGAGTTTTTTATTGATCAAGTCTCTTTGGAACAAATTTGTGCCTTTAATAAAACATATTGAAAGTATTTTATTTGAACAAATTTAATCTTACAAAATGAGCCGAATTTCAGTGCCTTGAGAGGATTTAACCTGTATTTCTCAAAGCACGAGCATCCCATTACAGATTTTCTGTAGGCTTTACCACTGTATTAAACTAATACTTTGCCATGTCTTTGAATAATATTAAAGTTATGATTCTAATTTTCAAAAAACAATTCAGCATGACGATGTATTTACACAGTACGACTGTCAGTTGTGATCCATTGATGTTATGCAATTGTATTTTTACCAAGAATGTGTTAATAGCAGTTTGTCTCAATAGTTTGTGAAGCATGACAAAATTATAAAGGAATAATTATTAAAAGCTAGTCATTTCAAGTTTGGACTTCAGAGTGATGTTCTGTGTTATTGGTATTCCTAAAAGTAGCTTTTCACTACCATAAATATCTGTGTGAATAACAGATAGTGAATTTTGTTTGGTACATCCAAACCACAGCCTGATTTATAATTGTACCTCTCTGTCTGCATCAGCCATTTTTATTCCAACTGTAATCTTTAATCCAAACAATGTATAATATTTTCCTTTGTTGATGTAAGACCAGACATCTGCAGTTAAAGAAGCACCAAGGACTCCTTTGTTAAGCAATGTGTAAATTATATTGGAAATTTGTATCGGAAATGTACCGCAATGCTCTGCGGTGGAAATAATCAAATTGTCTTTATTTTTTTGCATTCATGTGTATTTTCTTTCATTTGTTTTCATTTTCTAATTTTGTTGTCTGTCGTTAGTGTGATTATTGAACCTAAGGATTTATGCAATCTTGTACATATTACAGATGTTTAAACTGGTTGAATTTAGCGAACTAGCCAGGGAAAATACCTGTTACAACAGTGATTTTTGCTAAAACAAGCAAGGAAAAAAGTAGAATTTTGTAATCACTGTTCCCTATAATTAATGTTACGCTTAATCGAACATTAAATCCCACATTATTGAATGTACCATTCAAATTAGATATAAAATGGGTCACTGGAATACGATGTGGAGAACAGTTAATCTATAATAATGTAGCACTAGTTTTGTGAATTGCGATACATTACAAATGAATAAATTTATAAGTTAAACACGTTTGCAGTTTTCAAGTTTGTGTATTTATCGGTGTAACAATTTGATGGAAATATGAGATGTATTTTTCTCAGGGTTTTACAGGAGAACTGTAGAATAGAGAGAGATGTTCAATTTTCAAAGGAAACTGCAACTCAGATTTATTTGCTGAGATAAGTCAAAATGAGGAAGACATTTATATTAAAAGAAAGAAACATATCCCTTATTTTGGTACAGTATGCATCAATATATAGAACCGCTTATATTCTAATTAGTGTTAATACTATACAATTTGCTGTCATTATAATTCTTTGTGTTTGTGTTGTCAACATGAGACCTTAAAACATACTGGGAGTTATGCGTTTTAAATTATGGAGGCTTCTTTATGGAATAGTTTGTATTGTATGTTTGGATGACATGTATAAGGCCAGAGAGGTTTTTCTTCACTAGAATTACTTAAGATGGTATTATTTATAATGCATAATCTTTTTCTTGTAGTGTATCATTTAAAATTGTTAACACTTGTCTACACTACAGCAGTTATGCAATGGTTTACAGAATTCATGGAATTATTTTTATCATCTTGGGAATTAAATCATTTTTGATCTTTAACCAGGCTCAAGTGTTTTCTTATTTCTCTATTGTGCATGTTACTCATCAGCTGCGTAAGAACAAATCTTGCAGGGGTAGGACATGTGTTACAATTTATGTAATGAACACAATATGCTAGTCTTTTTGTCACCACAGAAGAATGTTATATAATGACAATATTGAGATATACACTATCATTGAACTGATTAAAATGAAGTAAGTCATTTGATATTCACTGCTAAGTATCATGAGATAACTTTTGGTGGTACTGTCATGTGGTGACTGTCACAATGGAGAGCATCAAACGGGTAGCACAGCGATTGTTCTGTCTGTAGACACACACACATGAACATGTATAGGTATCATATAAAAAAAAACGTAAACATGATAGTTACTACTACTATTGTGATGAGCGTTTCTTTTTTTTCTGGTGCGCTGAGCCAACCGACCACCAGATTGCAGTCTGTCCTAAGCATTCAGGCATGTAGCTGTGAGTAAAGAGGCTGATTCTAGTGATGGAAAGTTCGAGTCATTTTTGCGATTCGGATGTTTGAATCTCGTTCAGCAAAATGAACGAATCTTTTTTCGAGTCATTTCGTTCATCTGAGCAGAGTTAAATTAATGTTGCATGTTAATAGCCAAATTACCCCATAACGTTTATTTATGCTAGTTTTGATCAGATATATAATAAGAAATAACTTATATTGTAGTTAGGGACAAGTTATGAGAAACAGTTATTTAATTATTTCCTGACAGCCATATAAGCTCTGAAATCTGTACAAGAAACAAAAAGGATTATAGCTCAACTCTAGAGACTTATTTTGCCCATATAGGCTGCATTTACAGAAAACATAAATGATTAGTTCACCTACCGAGTCCACGGGTCCGAGTCGTTTTGTCACGTGACAACCCCATAGGCCAGTTTATGCAGACTGCGCTGGAAACAGAAATGATTAGTTCATCTACCGAGTCTTCGTGTTTGAGTCGTTCGTTCTTTTGTCACGTGATATGACAGATGCTTGTTTAATGTATTACATACAAAAATAACTTATTTCCTGACTTCCCTTACAAATATTCATGCAGTTTTTAACTCTTGCTTTTGATGCATTTCTGTAAAGTTATGTATTTATAATTCATTAACAATTTTGGGTCACTCAGGTATGCAATAAGGTTTACAGGTTGTTGTTTTTTACTAAAAAGTCTCATGCCGTTTGCAAAGTATATAAGAATAGGCTATTGAAATCATTTAAATGTGCAATTATTTAATAAGAGATCACTTGTGTAATATATGCATTAGACATAAACACTGACTTTACTAGTGTTGCTTATGTTTATATTTTGCCAGCACAGTTCTTATGCAAAATAGTTAGTTATTAAGATAAATTAAAAACACATGCAGAAATCCACAAGAAACATTTATGAATATACTGACAGAAAAAAGAACAGAACGGTACGTTTTAGAGAAGATGTTTTTATTGCACATATATTTTGATAATTTTATAATATTTCTTCCTATAATACAACATATAACACGTACATCATGCATTTGACTGATGATCCGGGAAGTGGTCACGTAACGTTAAAGACTCGGTACGTTTTAGAGAAGATGTTTATTGCACATATCTTTTGATCATTTTATATTTCTTCCTATAATACAACATATAACACGTACATCATGCATTTGACTGATGATCCGGGAAGTGGTCACGTAACGTTAAAGACTCGGACTCGAAGACTCCGGTACAGGCTGCAGGTTTGCCTGCGGAGCTACCATTTGACAAAAGAACAAAAGGGCTCGGACCCGATGACTCGAGAGACGAACTAATCATTCCTCTTTCCGGTATAAAAGAACGAAAGGACTCGGACCCGATGACTCGAGAGACGAACTTCATTACTGTTTCTGGTACAATTGCACATGCGCGGTCAACACAAAATGAACGAATCACTCGCTGAGACACTCGTTACTCCCGAGTCATTTTAAAGATTCGTTCAAAAGAACGAATCGTTCATGAACGGTCCGTGTATCATCTGATCATTCCATTCAATATAACAAACGGGAAAAGAAAAAAAACAGTCGATATTTCGTTTTTCTGTATGCACAAAAATAAAAAAACAATGTTTTTCTTCTTATTTCAGCCTTAAAAGGGAAATCCAATAAATAAATAAACCAAACGAAATATCGACCCTAATTATAGTTTTTTTCATTTTGGGGTGATTTCCCAGGGTCTTCTGCGCGCGCTCGCTCTGCGCATGCGCAATGTACTTCCGCTTACCGGGATCAAGTGCATGCGAACTTGCCAAGCTCGAAATGGAAATGAATGCATTTGCATATGCTTTGTTTGTACTTTTCACTCCCACTAAAAGAGTCACACTGAGAGAGGAGGACATGACTGTGTAAAATATTTCAAAAATATATATTGAACAATGCCGTTCACATATAATACTTTCCAGAGCTTACAGTCGAAGTTTGTTAGCATTATTGCTTTTAATATGTGACATTTAAGTAAACAATTAAGTAGCCACAGCTGGCTTGCAGCAGCAAAGGTGTAAATCCATAAGTTACTTTTGTAATTTATAAGTTATGTGATGCGAACAGCCCCTCCCCCCCGTAACCTCACTCAACCGAGTTCATTAGATTCCCCCAGCTAAAACTACTGTCCTGCTATAGAGTAATTCATAAAAGATGTTCAGTTTGTGTTGAAACTGTGAGGTTTTTATGTAATTACATTACATCAGTTTAGGCTACTGTTTTTAGGTAACATGCCAGAGCCTGTACCTCACGGAAGGACCATAATAATGTTGCAGTGTTCCCCAGAGAGCATGCGGCCTCTTTTCCGATATCTCGTGATATGTCATATTATTTCAAAACATTTGATGAATATGAAACATGTACAGCTCGAGTGAAGCCATTGTGAATGATAACTGATCGATCGCGAGATTCGTGAAGAGCTCTAGGCGCGCTGCCGCGCTCGCAGAAATCCGTGCAACATCACCCAAAAATGAGAAAAACAGTAATTAGGGTCGTTATTTCGTTTTTGGTTTATTTATTTATTGGATTTCCCGTTTCAAGATGAAATAAGAAGAAAAACATCGTTTTTTTATTTTTTTGTGCATACGGAAAAACGAAATATCGACTGTTTTTTTCTTTTTCCGTTTGTTATATTGAATGGAGTAATCAAATGATCAGATGATACACGGACCAACGACCCATCACTAGCTGATTCTGTCTCAAGAGGTCGAAAGGTTTCAACAAGAAGGTGGTCTGGCAGAGAGCACTGCAGACTAAAGGCCCTGCCAGCACCAAAACACAAACAAATACAGTTCCCGTCCTCATTTCAAAGGTCGTTTGCGGCTAGTAAAACATCAACAAGTTTTGGTTTATGTTTGTCTCGTTGGCACTGATTTCTAATGCATTGATAAAGGGGTGAGGACAACACTACCATCTTGTCTTGACACAATCCTGATGTTGAGTTCAAAGATTTAAAGTCACCATGAAATCAAACAGGAAAATTCTAAGTGTTTTACACAGTGTTGCAGTGATTATTATACTGTAAATTATTTTTCCGTGCACACCATTATTATCATTTTTTTATTCATTTGCACTTGTAATCTTTAATCAAAAACGTTAAGCTCTTCTCCCCCTCTCAACAACAACTCTTCACCGCATGACGTAAGCAACAAAAAAAAGGTAGTACTATACTGACTGTCCAATGGCCAGGCATTTTTAGCGCTCCCCTCCAGGCCCAACTAAAGTTTCTGTGCTACACACTCGCACTGGAAATACCAGTTGTATGTCTGAGAATGCCGTTTGATATAACAGGGATCCTGTGCCAAAACGCAGATGCTATCAGAAAGCTTTGTGTAGAGCTTTAACATCACATCACATGAACGTACGCACAGATGTGAAGTCTAGGGCTGCGTCCGAAATCGCATACTGTCACAGTACGTACTGAATTTGAATAAGTACCTATCTATCGGCCGTTAAAACAGTACGTTCTATATAGTATGAGTGGGAGTAGTATGAATATATTTCGGACATACTGCTTCCGCCATGTTTTATGGTCATGTGACCCGTATGCTCTTTGACCTATGAGGTATTAACAACAGTCTACACGTGAGCGTTGATAAAAACATCATTTAGTCACGAGAAATTCATTTATTGGCACTTACATTAAAAACGGATGTCCGCCTTAAAGTGTTCCGCCATATTTATTTGATTTACTTTTGAAATTTGACCGTTGCTCTGCTCCCGTGGCATCATGGGATAGATAAGTGTCCATCCCATCCACACTCACGAATCTCGGCGGAAGTAGTAGACCATCCGGGTATTTCTCGACTGCTTTTTGCATACTGAGGACATACTATTCATGACTCATTATCGCCTACTATATATAGTATGGAAGTAGGCTGTTTCGGACGCAGCCTATAAATCGCAAATGACCATGAAATTGAGCGCAGCTGAACAGTTTATGATTTCCGCCCTTTAATGATGTCTAGTTAATTTCATTGATATATTGAAGAGCACCTGTCAACATCCAAATCCTTTACGAGCAGCAAGAATGGCTTATATTTCCAAAAACCTGCAGCACTCGGACAAGCAAAAGTGAGTACGTCTGCTCAGATCCTGACGTGGTGGTGCTAAGCACTTTTCCACGTCAAAGATCTTTTTTATTTACTTGAACGTTGCCATGGATTTTTGCGTACGCACGCTTTACGATCAAATCTGTGCATACACGTTTTATAAATGAGGCCCCAGAGCCAGAGTCAAGTGTACAGAGAGAGGATGTTAAGAGAAGAAACCATGAAGGACAGCTCCGAGAAGGACATGTTCTGAGGAGACATCACTTAAAGGCTGTCATGTAACTGTAAAGCCACTGACTTCTGAGATCTGAAAGGTGTTCGAGATTGACAGTCAATTATAGGATTGAAATTTGTAGGGAAACAGAGACGGTTCTGTACATACCCAGAGTGTGAACTGGTGATGGGAATTTTAATGATGGACGACTGCTGTGATCGAAGAGAACGGAGAATAAGGTATGCAAAAAACATCAACCCTCTCGAACCGACATGTGGTGCGTTGGCCCAACACAAATATAACCATTCAGTGATTTCAGTTATTTTAATCATTGAATATTGTCACCATCATATTATTATTGTTTTAAAATATATAAAAAATACTGTCATCATTTATTCATTTCAAACACAGAAAAAGATATTTTGAGAAATGTCTTGGTGGTTTCCAAACAATAGAAGTCAAGGCCATTGTGGTTCGGTTACCAACATTTTTTCAAAATAGCTTCTTTTGTGTTCTGCAGAAGAAAGTCATACAGGTTTGGAATGACATGAGGGTGAGTTTTTTTTTTTTTGGTAGGGGGGTGAACTATCCCTTTATTACCCCGAGCACCTCCGTACAGCTTGACATATAAGAGTGGTGTGACGTGTACTATCCAGCGACTGAGTGCTTCACCTGTAGGCCGTCCAGAACAGTGATCTGCTCTTTCTCGTCCTCATCAGCAGCATCAGGCATTGAAAGGACAGCTCAACCTGTTCTCCATCCAGAAACACTGTGGGAGCATGACAGAACACTGCAACCTAATGTAGATAGATCGAGTTTCCAGACAAACGCAATAAGCATCAATGTCGCACTAGTGTCCCACTCTCACTCTCAATACATCTCTGTACTTGAACTTGCTCACTGTTTTACAGAGGCTGTTGAGAGAAAGGCACAATTTGTTCTATACCTTTATGCAGTAGCACTGACTTGTGTTATGTGATTAAATAAAGCCAAACTCACTCTCACAGGTAAAACAGAGCTGGACTGGGTCTTCCACTCAAATAAATAATTTTTGTCAGACTTGCGTGGCACTCTAGCCTTTGGTTACTCCTCTGTTTTTTGATCAGTAGGATAGTGAAGTCACCTTTACAGTATAGTCATCATCAGTTGAGTAAGTGAATGACTTCAGTGGATCCTGTAGCAAAGAGAAGTGTGATGTGAGAAATGATTTGAGATGACAAACTCTCTTACACCATGTAGATGTCAGGCTTCTTCAGTGAAACACAGTCCAGATTCACCTCCATCCCCTCCGGCAAAAAAGACTCGTTTCTGAAAAACAGATATCTCCGCTTTATTGTCTGACTGCAGTGTGAAATGTGTAGTTCAGCAATATTTCAGTTTCTCTTCAAAGAAGAAAAAGAAATCGTATCTTGTAAGATTCCCACTTTAGTCTAGCCTATATATATGAGACAGGAGAATGGTTTTTTAAACAATAAGTCACAGTCAGTAAGATTCAGTAGGCTGTAATGTCGTCTGGACGTATATTCCTGTCCATTACATCAAATGTAATCGAGGTATACATGCATTTCTTAAAAATGATAAAGTAAATGCTCAGAATTTAAAGATGAATTTATTTGAATGTGGTGAGGTGCCCAAGCAGCGAAACCTGTTGTCATAGCAACCGTGCGCACCTGTTACCTTTTTGTTAATCCGCCTCTCCGATTGTGGATAACGTTAACTGTAACAGTTTTCTCTGGTTCATTTCTCGCAGTGATGAGCCGACAAAGTTATTTGGAAGCACGTTGTTTTAATCTCACCAAGCGAAAGCTCCATCCATCACTATACCGTTTCACAATTACTTTAACTCCCGGGTGGTTTCACGAACTTATGAAAAACAACAAAAACTTCTAAAAGCAGCTTGCTCCCCTTTTAGTTCCGTCCGCCACTTTTTCTCTCACACACATGAATACCCGCACCCGCACTACTTTTCCAAAACCCATACTTCTTAAAGGGACAATGCCCATATTCCCGCAACACAACGTACATAACATGCGCGATCATGAGAAGTAAAAATGTCTGTTGACATGCATACTCAGGCCCTGTCCCAAATGGCGCACTTCATGTGGTGGACTTAAATTGTGCACGAGTCCGTAGATTGTCCCATTCGTCTTTTTAGCGCTCGGAAGTGTGCTCACGCGCGCCACCTATGTGCCTTCGATGCGGTTTTCAGTGAAGCCTGCATCTTTGGAGACTCCCCTGAAGGTACCTACCCAGGAATCCTTGCGAACGACCAATCACAGAACGGATGGGAGCAGTGTCGTATATATCTACGTCAGATATATACGTAAACATGACGGATATTTTTTTTAATGAATGATTTGATAAAATTTTAAATTAAAATAATTTCTTATTCACAGTATTGCTTATTTATTTTCGATTAAGCCAACTATTCAAAAATAAAAACTTTTAATGCAGTGCATTTTCTTAAGGCAATAAGCCATGTTTTGTTGTAGATTTATATCTAGTTGCCTTTGGGCTCTGTAAAGGTGAACAACACAGCTTCCGTATTATAGGGAAATATTAAATAACAACATATATGCATATTAAGAACACATTATGCACATTAAGTATTGTGTATACAAATAATTACAGTATCTCACAGAAGTGAGTACACCCCTCACATTTTAGCAAATATTTTCATGTGACAACACTTAAGAAATGACACTTTGCTACAATGTAAAGTAGTGAGCGTACAGCTTGTATAACAGTGTAAATTTGCTGTCCCCTCAAAATAACTCAACACACAGCCATTAATGTCTAAATCGCTGGCAACAAAAGTGAGTACACCCCTAAGTGAAAATGTCCAAATTGGGCCCAAAGTGTCACTACTTTGTGTGGCCACCATTATTTTCCAGCACTGCCTTAACCCTCTTGGGCATGGAGTTCACCAGAGCTTCACAGGTTGCCTCTGGAGTCCTCTTCCACTCCTCAATGATGACATCACAGAGCTGGTGGATGTTAGAGACCTTGCGCTCCTCCACCATCCATTTGAGGATGCCCCACAGATGCTCAATAGGGCTTAGGTCTGGAGACATGCTTGGCCAGTCCATCACCTTTACCCTCAGCTTCTTTTGGGGTCATTATCATGTTGGAATACTGCCCTGCGGCCAAGTCTCCGAAGGGAGGGGTTCGTGCTCTGCTTCACTATGTCACAGTACATATTGGCATTCATGGTTCCCTCAATGAACGGTAGCCCCCCAGTGCCGGCAGCACTCATGCAGCCCCAGACCATGACACTCCCACCACCATACTTGACTGTAGGCAAGAGTCTTTGTACTCCTCACCTGGTTGCTGCCCCACACGCTTGACACCATCTGAATCAAATAAGTTTGTCTTGGTCTCATCAGACCACAGGACATGGTTCCAGTAATCCATGTCCTTAGTCTGCTTGTCTTCAGCAAACTGTTTGCAGGCTTTCTTGTGCATCATCTTTAGAAGAGGCTTCCTTCTGGGATGACAGCCATGCAGACCAATATGATGCAGTGTGCGGTGTCTGGTCTGAGCACTGACAGGCTGACCCCCCACCCCTTCAACCTCTGCAGCAATGCTGGCAGCACTCATACATTTATTTCTCAAAAACAACCTCTGGATTTGACGCTGATCACATGCACTCAACTTTTTTGGCAAGGCCTGTTCTGAGTGGAACCTGTCCTGTTAAACCACTGTATGGTCTTGTCCACCGTGCTGCAGCTCAGTTTCAGGGTCTTTGCAATCTTCTTATAGCCTAGGCTATCTTTATGTAGAGCAACAATTCTTTTTCCATGCGTTCTTTGCCATGAGGTGCCATGTTGAACTTCCAGTGACCAGTATGAGAGAGTGAGAGCGATAACACCAAATTTAACCCCATTCCTACCTGAGACCTTGTAACACTAACGAAACACATGACACCGGGGAGGGAAAATGGCTAATTGGGCCCAATTTGGACATTTTCACTTAGGGGTGTACTCACTTTTGTTGCCAGCGGTTTAGACATTAATGGTTGTGTGTTGGGTTATTTTGAGGGGACGGCAAATTTACACTGTTATACAAGCTGTACGCTCACTACTTTACATTGTAGCAAAGTTTCATTTCTTCAGTGTTGTCACATGAAAAGAAATAATAAAATATTTACAAAAATCTACACTTCTGTGAGATACTGTAAATATACATAAGTAGTTGCATTACAAACCTTAGTACTGATTTATGTTTTTGCAGAAGGCATGAAATTTTGGTGGGTGATTGGCATACTGGACAAATAACAGTTTGATCATGCATTGCTAGTGTATGTAAATAAGTAAGAAGTATTAAAATGCTTTTAAATCCGAGCTAAAATAAAAACGTCACTTTGAAAATGTCACGAAAATGGCTAAATTACTTACTAAATGCATGCGCACTGCAGGTGAGTAAGTCACGCAACGTAGCCACCGGTGAAATACGCTGACAGAAATAGAAATAGAGAGAGTTACTGTTTACAAACATCTTGGATCTAGGATCAGTAAGGCACTTCACCAAAAGTCTTAAGAAATAAATTATTCAATAGATCAACAGATCTTCAGGACTGCTGGGTCTGGTAATGGGCGGTATATAACATCATATTTCGCCTTCATTATGTTCACCTCTGCCCTAATAAGAACACAGGGCCGTTGAAAAAGAGTTACGTTATGACAAAAATGACAAGAGTAAAGTAACTCTCTTTTTCTTTGGTTGGCCAACAAAACACTGCATAGTTTCAACTCTGAACCCCATTCTTTTTAGTATGTACTAAACATACTTGCTGGTAAGTTGACAAAATGACTGCGTTCATTCATTTCTTTGTTTATTGATTGATAGACATTTTAACATATTGGCTGACCTTTCATTATTCTAGTACGGGTGTAATCAATGGTGTTTTTATGAAGCCATTTTGTTTGTCAGATATAGCTCGATTAATTGCACTTACATAACGTGACCAAAACTTCACCAGCTACTATAACCAGATGTCAGCACAAAATGTAAATTATTTTTCATAACATTATTTGACTAGAGCTATTTTAATTGCTATGTTAATTGCCCCCTGTGACACATTTCTGTCTCTTTCCAGGAGGTGAAAGAATCCAAAGCAACAGATTGCCTTATATTCAATGATGCAGTAAGTGTCAAGTTCCAGCTTTTCAACAGATGGGATTTTCTTATTATTGTCTCTTTCGTTCAGGCTACACTCTAAAAAAAATCTGTTAAAATAGGGCACAATATACAGTATTAATATGAAGGAATTTTCCTTGTTAATTGTTTACAATTGTTTTTCCTGTATTTTACATTTTGTACTGCGTTAAATCACAAATCATTGCTGAGGCGGGGGGGGGGGGGGGTTGGGTTATGGTGTGGCAGAACTAAAGCATGTGCGCACCCATTGCCAAAAAAACAGCCATATGACTCAGTTTCACTTCATGTCCGGCATCTTTTAGCACTGGGACCGCTCCATCTATCAGTTTCAAACGATCTCCAAATCCAGCGTTATATCCACTGTTTATATAACATTCCTCACTGAAATGCAGTGAACAAACAAACACATCTGAACTTCGCGAACGCACTGCTCTCTCTCTTTCTTGCTCCAGCTGGTTGACCCTGGATGACACGGGCATGCTCTTTCTTTTGCTCTGGCGGGTTTACACGTGGGCGTGCTTTTCCGAGAATTGTCCAATAAGGGACTGTTCAATTTCTGGTTCCTTACGAACACTAAATTTATTTCTGTGTTTTGGATCACCAGTAAAATCAAATCAGAAATAGGTTGGATGTTGTGAGAGAATTCTTCTGCAGATCTGGGAGCACAAAAACAAGACACAGAGAGGCATCAAGCTTTTGAACTCATTTATTTTAGAAACTACAAGTCTTTATATACGGTGCCAAAACACATCTGGCAGGTTTCATATGTCCAGGGGTTCACAGAATGACCAAATAAGGTATAGCAGTTCAGACAAAGAATGTTTAGCTTAGAAGGAATCCCCTCCTCCCATGAATAGCCAGAAGGCATCCCTTCCTCCTACCCTATAGCCAGTAATGTAAAGTGAGCTTAACACTTCACAATTCTTGATTTTGTGGGCTTGTATTTATTTATGCGGAAATTAAATCTAACAGGGACCAAGAAAAGTTGTTCTGAAACAGATTTTCATAACCTACATGAACGCTGGGAGAGTGTATCGAGCACAGAAATACTACGTCATAAATCCAACTCGTTTTTTGACAAGTTGACCATGTCAGGCATGCGATACCAGCACGTTTAACATGGTAAAGATGTCAGAATGCATGAAACACTGTGGCACCCCACCTTTAAGTTTAAGTATAGAAACATTAAGTCTCCAGTTACTTCTTGATAGTTAAACTTGGAAAATTATTGTCATAAGGATTTGTGGAAAATTGATTTGACTTTTTTTATAATTGTGTTGTTGGACATTGCATGTAGCTGAGAGAGCATCATCATTTCTGCCACTAGATTGTTGGTACTCAGTTGGTACTTTTTATTACCTATTAGCATTTTTCATTTTGTTTTACTTGCTTGATTAAATGTTTAAATGTGAAACCTGGTCTGAAATAAACTTGGAGATGTCGACTATCAGGCAAAATTTGTCATAATCCTTTTGGATTGAATAACTGCAAATATTTTATCAGTTTATTAGATTAGGCTGTTTATTAAAGTGGTCTGGCTAAATAATTTCATAGTGGCTGGTTGGAAAAAACCTTAGATGAGTTTTGGAAATAATGCTGAGATTATTCTATATTAAAAACTAGTTGCTAAAAACTAAACTAGTTGCCTGCCTATTAGATCTACATTTCTGTATGTTTAAATGTAATTATTTTTAAATGTCACTGTTCTAAAAATGTGGCAACAAAGAGAGTAATTGACTTATGTCCAGCTATATTAAATGCTAAACTTCAAACCTGAAGGTGTTGCTCAGCAGGTCTTTGGTCTGGGTCAATATTATGTAAATATCCACATTTGGGTTTGAGTTATCGGATCAAGCAGTGTTCTTTCCCTGCCTTATGTTTATTTAAAGACCATAATCAAACACAATCTGTTTATCCCTGGTGACCAGTGTTCTCTTTAAAAAAACATGCTTCTTTTTTAAAGGAAACAAAAGCATTTATTAATCTTGCAGTCCTTTCAGAAGGATGTTAGTTGACAAAAAGTGGGAAGAAAATCCATGTTAGGTTTGTATTAGTTGCACACAGTAATTTATTGTTCTTAAAAGTTTATTTTACACAAAACAAAATTAATAGCAATTTTAGTAAATTTGTTTAAAGTGATGTACACTCGCAAAAGTTTCTTGTCAAATCAGTGCCCTCAGAAAACATCTTTATTTTGCGTGAAACATTTTACATTTAATGCATCTTAAATGGTACCAAAACAAATGTGCCACTTTTTACTGCCTTTTCAAGTTTTCTTTTATTTTATTATGTCTACAAAATGTGTTCATCTGAAGACATCAACACAACCATTATTCGTGATTTTCACTTGCATTCAGGGAAGACTTTCATGTGTCCTATTAAGGTTTGTTTGCAAACGTAGGCAGTGCTGGAGATAAATAAAAGTCATAGATTAAAGCGCTTACATGAGTTAGAACAGTGTTTCCCAACCTGTTCCTGGAAGCACACCAACAGGACACATTTTTGGATGTCTCCTTAAACAAACACAGTTATTCAACTTATCAGCTGTACGTAGAACACTTCTAGACCTAAAACAGGTGTGCCAGAATACCAAAATTTTAGTGTTGGAGTGCCTCCAGAAACATGGTTTGATTAGGATCACATCAATTGAACAATATTTCGTAATGTTTAGTTAGATTGGAATTAAGTTCTTTAACAGTACTGAAAGTGTTCACTGACAGTGTTTCGCAAGTCAAGTCCAGAAACACTGAGTGGGCTGGTACAAGTGATGTTGTTGTATATTGTGACAAGTGTATGAGTGTCGTCACCATCCCCAAGCATTTCGACCTGCAGCGGAACCACATGTGGCTTCCGCAAAACAAAATCTCTGAACGGTTTAGCACTGCAGTCACATTTCCAGTTGTTACCCGAGAGCCAAAGTTGGTCCAAGGTTTCAGGAATAGACCCCGGCAGGTTGATGAGCGCATTGTCTTTCAGGTTCAAGTAACGCAGGCGTGGCAGCATGTATATTGTTGCGTTGAGTATGGACTCCATCTTGTTTCCAGAGAGATCCAACCAAGACAGATGTTGCAAAGGCAGCAATGCCTCAGCAGGAAGATGACGAAGTAAGTTGCCCGACAGAAGCAGGTAGTCAAGGTTCCTCAGGCCGTAAAACGTGTGAGATGTGATGGATGATAACTGGTTGAACCTTAGATCAAGCTGCTGTAGCCCTTGCAGTTCAACAAAACTTTGCCGCTCAACCACAGAGATGTTGTTGTGCTGTAGGAAAAGACGCCGAAGGCCAGTTAGGCCAATAAAACTTTGGGTTGAGACTTTTGCCAGACAACTTCTGTCCAGGTGAATGCTGTGAAGCTTCGACAGACCTTTGAAAACTTGATCTGGTAGGCTTTGGAAACAGCTACCGGTAAGTTTTATCACAGCAAGGTGATTGAGACCCATAAACGTGCCCATGCGTGCCTCTTGTAGCCGGTTATGCTCTAAATTGAGAACCTCCAAGTGACCCAACCCTTCAAAAACTCTGACTCCCAATGCACGGATCTGATTGTGAGATAGACAGAGTTCCTCGAGGTACTGCAGGTCACGGAAAGTCCCGGGTCGTAGGCTGCTGATTGAGTTATTTGACAGGCGAAGCACATGTAGGCTATGGAGGCCAAGGAACGTGTCATCATGAAGTATCGATAAGCGATTTCTGCTGAGATCAAACCACCTTAATGATTTCATTCCTACAAATGCCCTAGGTGCCACCGTTACTATCTGGTTTTGCGCCAGGTAAAGCTTCTGCAGCTTTGGTAGTTTCAGAAACACATTTGCTTTTATTACCTTCAGATAGTTTCCAGTTAGGTCCAATTCCTTGAGCTCAGTGAGACCCTGAAATAGCTGAGGTTGTAGATAAGCCAGTCGATTCCCAGCAAGAACTAACTCTCGTAATCCATGCAGGTCCTGGAATGCCGTCTCCGGCAGGACAGAAAGCAAATTCCACCCCAAGTTTAACAACCACATATGAGAGAGTCCCGCAAATAACTTTTCATCTATTCGAGACATCTGATTATTGTTGAGACTGAGTGAAGCAAGGTTCGATGTGCCTTGAAAGGTAATGCCGGGTAATGAACGAATGTTGTTTCTCTCAAGGTGCATGTGAGCAAGGGAATGCAGGCCTTTAAATGCATGGCCATCAACCGTTACCAGCAGGCCACTCTGTAGGTTTAAGAACTCCAGATTGGTCAATTTTTCGAAGGAGCCTGCTGGTATTGTAGTGAATAGGTTTGCATCCAGCCATAGCGAACGTGTAGATGCGGGGATGTCGGAGGGCACCTGAGTGAAGTTGCGTGTACTGCAATAGACGTTGAGCTCTAAGGTGTAGTCATCATGATGACAGGTACATCTCTTTGAGCAGGGCTCACTTTTTTGACTAGCGGGCTCTTCTGGAGGCTTTGGCTCCACCGAGAGCCTCGGCGCCTCTGAAGGTCTGGATTCCTCTTTGTTGTGGTCTGCCAGAACCACTGATATTCCCAGTGTGTACAAAAATAGCAGTGCAAAGGTACTCATCCCAACTAGGAGACAATAGAGAAAATTTGGACAGACAGTTATTGAAATGTTGGAGTTGCTGACCTAATCTGACAGATTTCACATTTAATACTTGCACCACCAGTCAAAAGTTGGGATAGACTTAATTTTTTCTTTCTTTATGTTTTTATTCCACCTTATAAGTAAACTCATGAAAAATATAGAGTAGCACAATTGTAATTGTGGGAATTATGTTTTAAATAAAAGCATCAAAAAATAAGTCAAATCTATATTATTTGTTATCATCTTCAAAGTTGCCACCTTGTGACTAGAATTTGCTTCTTGAGGTTTAAACAGTATTGACGGAGTTTCCAATCTTTTCAGGGCTTTTATTGGCAGATTTTTCTGCATTCTTTGGTCTACAGTAAGTCATCCATTTGAAAAAATTGAAATTTTTTTTTTTTTTTTAATGAAAGAAATTGATATGTGGGCACAATTTAACTTTTGTCTACAAAGTAATTTCAAACATTCAAGCATATACCATGAGATTAAAGGTCCAGTGTATGAAAATTAGCTGCATCTATTGGTTAGGTTGCAAATTGCAACCAACAGCTCACTCCACCTCCCACCCCCCTTCAAAGCACTATGGTGGCTGCCACAGAACTAAGATGTTGTCGCTTCTTTGTCGAATGAGATAACATATATATACAAAACATGTTCAGTTTGTCTGCAGTGTACTGTATGTAGATAGAAATAGCGCATTCTAAGGTAATAAAACCAAATCCTTCATTAGGTAAGATCTTTATACACCTCTGAAGACAACAGATCCTCCAAAAATTACACATTGGACCTTTAAAATATTTTAAACCAAAATTTGATGGCACTGTATATCACATTTCTTAATGCTTCGTATTCTAAAACCCATAACAAAATATCCACATTCCCTATTAATAATGAAAACTTTGTGGAATTGATGTTACATGTTTGGATATTATAAAAAAATTCCAAGTAAACGTTTTTTGCTTTACCGTTTTTTTGTGACAGCAGTCCAGCAATCGTTCACTAGAAGAGTGGCATGTGTGTTTGACAGGTCTAAACTACCTCTGCCCCTATATATCACCTAGAAAAAAATACAGTGTTCTGCACAGAGTTAACCTCTTCGTTTCTGCAGTTGTTTTTAGCAGTTTGATTTAACATTAATCCTAGCAATAAATAAGTAAATAAATAATGAGTAACTATTAAAAATAGTGTTTGTTGTCAAAACTAGATTGAAGATTATCCAACTTCTATTTTTCTTTCATTTTTAGGCATAAGATAGCATTACTTTTTCCCTCAAGGACACATTGACACTGCAAATTAAACTACATTTTGCTCATCTGATTAATGTCTGCTTTAAAGTCGCAATGTGGGATTTTTAGTAGCCACTAGTGGTGAATTTGAGAATTGCAACCAATCTCTCAGTCCTCCGCTCACCCCTCCCTTTCGAAGCACGTCGGGTACAAGGTACAAGGTACAAAAAGATGCAGTAAGCTGAGACAGCAGATAGTAGCCATTCAAGCAACGATGTTTCTTTTCAAAGGTAAATAAAGAATATATAGGGTTGGGCCGATAAATCAAATATACATTTTCAATAATTGTGTCAGTGTTTTATTCGCTGATTTCAGCTAGATTTCTTGCATGCTACAACCAGTGGCGGAGCCAGAGGGGGGTCCAAGGTGGCACTGAACACCCCTGACATCCAATTGGCCACCCAAAAATTTGATTTGCTACTTATGTTGATTGACATCTGATTTCACCTCTCGTTGAACAAAGCTTTTATTTTGATGCTCCGCGGCAGTGCACGTGACGTCCCCACAAACAAAAGTCAAGCGAGTAATAGAATCGTTTACCGCTATCTTTACTCTGTTTATAAATGAAAAAAGTTGTTGTGTGATGGATTGAACAGCGCGAAATCTGAGATTTGTTTTTAAGATAGAAAAGAAGCATATGGATCTCTGCAATTTGCTAAACAAATGGAATATTAAAACGTACACGCTTGCTAGCCATTTCAAGTTTTTTTGTTGAACCATACCATTATAGTGTTATCTACCTACTTTGTAACGTTACACCTTTATGTTGCGTAAATGTAAAGGTTCCCAGCGTTTTCTAACCTTAGATGAATATAAACCGTCTTGGGAGAGATTTCGTTTATCATTCTAAGCAGGTGCACTTCATACAAATGTTAGAAATGAACATTAAGGAAGCATCATATTTTCAACAAGTTTCACTCTAGCCTTGGGTTTAGGATTCCTAAACATTTTCATTGTGTAAGTTAATGTTAGGCTCTATTAATAGATAGTATCGGTTCCCAACATACATTGTTTACACCAAGGTCAGAAATTTTGGAAAAAAATGACATCAATGTGAATAAAACTGCCCTAAGATAATAGGGGACAAACGGTCCCTGCATAATAAAGAACTAGCTACGACGGACGGTGTAAATGAACGCATATGGATGACAGCGTATTTGCTCTGCTACAGCTTTGAGCATTACAGCCAATCAAGTTCATCGTATGAAAATACTGGCCAATCCGAGGCGTTTAAATGATTCACCGCTGAAGAAGAGCTCTACTGAAATGGGCCACGCTCACAAAGTTTATCATTAACAACCGTGTACAGATAGCTGTAAGAAAGCGATTCATTATGTAGAGTTGTCAGACTAATGTATAACCCGAAGCTATTGAGTGTTTTACTGATGTTGGATGTTCTTTGATTGTTTTCTATATAGTTCCCATTTGAATAACAGATTTTTGTGTTCCTTAAGACAGTGATTCTCAAACTTGTTTGTTGTAAGGCCCCCTTTGTGTAGAGTGCATTGCTTTGCGGCCACCCAAATAAAGACTTATAATATTAAACTTAAAATTTTAATTAAACCAAGAAAATATTCAGTTAAACAATGCTAAAACATCAATTCTTTTGGTTGGTGGTGTTGTTTTTCTGATGTTTGATTGCACAAAATGTATGATAAATATCTATATTTCTAAAATGCCACAAAATCTGTGGCCCCCCTGGAACCATCTTGGGGACCCCCAGGAGGCCATGGCCCCCAGTTTGAGAACCACTGCCTTAAGAATCAAAACAGCAATAAAACAGTAATAAAATAATTCTCAGCTTGTTTTGTAGCGTGTAAAACGCTTTAATGTATTCTAATATCTGAAAGTAATAATCAAGATGACAACATCAAGGGCAATAGTCAGCATCAATGATTTTGTTGTAATTTTGCAGTCCTATGGAATGAGTATATGTTTTATATTTATAACATCTTATATGCTGCTCTATCCACATCAGTTTAAAGACACCTCTGATGCTGCTTTGATTCTGTGTAAATTAAATTAAGAGTTATCAGGATTAAACTGTTTTCATCATTTATATTTTATAATTTATTTCATCTACATACATTTAGAATTACATTAATCTCATTACGTTGTGCAATTGTTTTGTATACATTTACATACAACTCTGGGAAGTAAATTATCACTTGTACCTCTAATCTGCAATCCTATTATTTTATTTATTTATAATTCGATGCCAAGGTCAGGGGTTACACACAAATTTTCTGTCAAGTCTGTGGACCCCCTGAAGTAGCCTTGGCCACCCCATATATAAAACACTAGCTCCGCCACTGGCTACAACATATACACGAAACATGCTTTGTAGAGCTGTTTGTCTGTTTAGGGCTACTGTACGAAACATGGCGGCGTAACATGGCGAATCAGTGTATGTAGGCCCGCTCTGTATGTAGATAAAAATAGCTCATTCTAAGGTAATACAAACATAACGGTTCATTACATAATGTCTGTATACACCTCTGAAGACATAGTTTTGTATATTATATTGCATTTCTGTCAATAGATACTCCTAAAAATCCCACAATGCTCTTTTAAGAAATGTGTGACAGGAACATTATATGTTTATAGGATGTTGTTGAACTTGTTAAAACAATTTAAATATAATAACGTAACCCTGGTTTATACTATAACTTCAAAGCTGTATCACAGAATTTCTTTTTAACAAGCACAGGTGAAAATACTTCAATGAATAGTGTTCCAAAGTTCATGTATATCTGCCGAGCCATCAGTGATATTTAATAGATGGTACTTACTGCAGTTTCATGAAACATGCAAATACGTGCAAATATCATGAAACGTGTGATATTGGTAACAGATTAACAAGCAGTTATATTTAGAACATGAAAATCTAGAAGTGATTGTATGAATAATTGGCCTTTAGTGGAATTCGAAGAATTTTAGGAAATGACATCTACTGTAAAAGCAAACAGAGATGGGACCCTGCTCTGGCAAACATTGCAGTCCCTCGCACTGATACTGAAATCAATACAGACATCTCATTCACAAACTGTACTGTAAGTTTTCATTGCAAGGTGGTTTTCCGTCATAGGGTTAAAGGGATACTTCACCCAAAAATAAAAATGCTGTCATTATTTACTCACCTTCGAGTTGTTCCAAATCTATATCAATTTCTTTGTTCTGATGACCACAGAGAAAGATATTTGAAAGAATGCTTATAACCAATCAGATTTTGCCCCCCATTGACTCCCATAGTAGGAAAAATTACTTTATCCTTTTTTTTATTCTGTTGAACACAAAAGAAGACATTTTGAAGAATGTAGGACAGCAAACCGTTCTGGGGCACGTTTGACTACCATTGTATTTTGTCCTACTATAGTAGTCAATGGGGGGGGAAATATGCCTGGTTATAAGCATTCTTCCAAATATCTTTCATTTCTTTGGTGAGGTATCACTTTAATGACCACTATAGACTTTTGAATCCTGTAGGCTATAATATAAATGCTCATTTGTGCTGGCTAAATAATATAGTAGTGAGAAAAAAAGCTTCTTAAAACCATTGCCTCAATTACTGCTAAGCTAACTTGCAAAGTGCAATATACTGGGTAATGTAGAGAAAGATATACAATTGAGAAAAGTTTTAAAATTGGGTTGAGTTTGCATTATGATATCTTTTTGCATCTTATGTATGGACAAGGAATGAGCACAGAATTGTGTTTAAAGACATATTGCTCCAAAGTCACCAGTAGAGGGAGATACAACCTCTTGCTCTCAGGACTGGATCAAAAAAGTTAGTTTTAAGAACCCATATATTTTCACTTGTATATGTATTTGAAATGCCATCACAAAAGGCCACACACGTTTAAAAACAATCAACACATTTGATTTTATTCTTCTGTAAAAAGGCTGGTCATCTGTTTGTATTACAGTTGCTAAATTAGTTTTCTCTTTAGTAGATCTAAACAAAGATACATCTTCAAAGCACTACTGATGATTCCAAGTCATTAAATTTGCGTTATTATTTCTGCTTCCCACCACTTACGTTTTGTTTTTCTCTCATGGTCCTTCTTTATGTGGGATGATCATCTACTCGAGACTTCTCTTTCCGCTCATTGTACAATACAATTGTGTTAAAGAATTACAGTAAGCTACCCAGCAGTCAATCAAAGTTCCTTCCCTCTTAAAAATGAGAGAATATGAAGAATATGCAAAGGAACAGCTCAAGTAAGGAAGACACTCAGTACTGGAGGGTAATCTGCCACACTATGGCATTTAATGCTCGCTTCTCCCCAGACAAACAGCTCTAATTGGCTCATTCTCTGACAATCAATGATATACAAAGGTTTGGAGCGGTGTCATTTGGCTGAGGCTGGAGCGCAAGAGGTGTCAGTCTGAATGACAGTGCCAACTGCTTGAACACACTCCGCTTGTTCGACAGAGATGCCGCTCAACGCTGCCAGAGCGTTTCACAAACAGCCTCGCACGTCAGCCGCCTGAGATAACTAACGGTGGAAGTCCCTTCCTCAGCGCTCAGAGAGGTGAGCGAGCCTAAAGGGCATGATGCCATGTTGAGTTGGAAAAGCAACACCTGTGATTCTGATGTTCATCCCCCCTCTCTGGTCTTTCTTCCATCCACATATTCCCCCGAGACTCACTGCTCTGGAAGATTCTTTTTGTGTCTGCGTTCCGTTTTCTGTTTTCTCCTGTCACTGCAGATATCCACATATAGCTCAAATTAAAGCCTCTGCAAAAATGATAGCAGCAGTCCTTGTGTCATTTTCAATATGTTTCCATATATATCATGTACGCTATTTTTATGTCTTCTTGTATTAATAGAGAAAGTTGAAACAAAGTTCAACGTTCTCCATCTGAGGATATTGCATAAGTATTCAAATACAAAAAGGCTCGTCATGTGATATAAAAAAAGAGCAAGAGTCTTCTCAGAGTCATGAAGATGACTGGGAATACTGTACTTTAGAAAATGTACTGGGGTGTAGTGGGATTACGTGCTGTTACATGGCTTTGCTAACTGCTTGATAAAAAAGTGCAAAGCAAGAAATGGAAAACAATTTAGTGTATTGGGTGGAAAGGCGTTGACAGTCCTCTGGGTATTTAACTGTCTGGTAGATGTAATGCAACTGGAGTGAAGTTAACATCCTTTTACTTTTATAGAATGTAATACCGCGGAAACATAATCGACCACCAACTGCATGTCTCTGTACTCTGTACATTTAGTCATTTAGCTGACGCTTTTATCCAAAGCGCCTTACAAACGAGGTAAGCAATTGGAAGCAATATTATTGCTGCGTCCCAATTCACCTACTTATACTATGCCCTTAAAGTGTCCTGTTGAAGTGACTGCTGTTGCCTAGATGACATTGTGATTGTTAACAGTCACCATTATCAAAATAGAGCCCTTCTTCGCATTTAAGTATGTATTTATTCTTTATTTCTTATGTAATGTTTGCTGTATACTTACATTTTTTTAATTCAATGAAGCATTGCTTAATTCATTTTATTAATGCAGTGTACCGTCACTAAACTCCGCCCAATCGTGGTGCGTTGTGGTTAATATCAGCCGTTTGAGTCCGGAAGCAGTAGACCATCAGGGTACTTTAAGAATACTAATTTCAGCATACTATGATTTGGGACATACTCATTCTAATTCTGAATCCTATGGGACGGTTAGTTTGCGAATTGGGATTCAGGATACAGTATGTCTCTGCACATTAGCCAGATATTGCATTGCATGTAAACGTCTTTCTCTCAGTTTTGTTTATGTTTGCATGTCTAATAGCGTAATGGTAAAAGACTCAAATGGACGTAAAGGTACAATAATGCATAGAACTCAATGTCACTGCCCTCTAAGAAACCTGACTAGTCTCAAAATTCCATGTAAATGCGATTTTATGCGTAGCCGGTTTATTGATATGCACGTGAAAACAGCTGAATTCTGATACATATCCGTTTATTTTGTTCACGTAAAAGCACTCAATGAGTTAAATAGAGAACAATTGGAAACTTAAGTCTCATTTTAGATATGTCCAAACAGACCCAGAAAACTGACAAATGTCACCAGATTAAGAACTTAAAGGAACAGTTCACCCTCAAGTTGTTCCAAATCTGTATACATTTATCAGAGAAAGATATTTGGACGAATGCTTGTAACCAAACAGTTCTTGGTCACCAAACATTAACATAGGCAAAATTACAATGGTAGTCAAAGGTGCCCCAGAACGGTTTACTTTCCTACATTCTTCAAAATATCTTCTTCTTTTGTGTTCAAATGAGTCCAAATGAGAATAAACCAATGGCTATTACAACTTTAACGTTAGATTGCATACTGGTTCTCACATGGGCACTTCAGTCCCACTTAAATATCTCTGAATATCACAACAATTAAAAATAAGACTGACATAGATAAAAAAACTAAAAAAGTAAATATTTTCCTCTACCCCACTTTTAACACAGCGAGTCTGAGATTGCTTTGCAGGCTTAAACAT
This sequence comes from Triplophysa rosa, assembly GCF_024868665.1. Lineage (NCBI taxonomy): Eukaryota > Metazoa > Chordata > Actinopteri > Cypriniformes > Nemacheilidae > Triplophysa > Triplophysa rosa. The sequence goes on from NC_079900.1 coordinate 18,642,112, forward strand.
TTCATGCTGAGGAATAAATCGGAACAGCAGTTTGTTTCTCATCATACAACAGCAGAACCTTTGTTGCTAGGCATGTACGCACCCAATACGTTCACTCAAATTGTTTCCTTCATTACCTCTGTGTGAATAGAGTTAGAAATAACCATTTGTATCTGACCTGTAACCACCTCTTAGATCCCCACATGTGGACGAGTGCAGTGTAATTACTTCAGTCAGCGATATATCTACATGAATAGTATAGTTCTCTGTGCACCTCCAAAGCTGTGCTTCTAAATGAATGTCCAGTATGGCAATACACATCCTTTTGGGAGCGTGACACAGTCTGTTAGTGACAGGTGAGGATTGTAAGCTCTTACCAAATGATTGCAGCATTATTTACAGACCTCTAAGAGCCATGTGAGCCAGACAACCTCAATAATAGAACGAGAAACCCATTATCTCCATTACCATCATTTAGATGTACTAACTACTGCACAAATGGTCAGTGTATCTCTGATCCCATTCACAATAATCACATCAATCATCAAGTATCTGATCGTTCTGGTTATCTTGGTGCATGTTATGTCTCTCACATTGTATTGTACATTGTAGCTCAGCCTCAGTAAAGAATTGTGATTGCTTTCACTTTAGATTCATTACATGATAACAAACGTGGCCTTTAGACCCGCTTTCCTATTTAAATGTGTTGAGATGCAGGCAGCGCTTTCTTTATGCTGCGAAGCATCATGTGATCTCTCTGTAATTAGGTTCATGCCTTTTCGAAATCGGTACGGTGAAACGGGGAGGCAGAACCCCAATGCAAGCAGCGGTAGTAGATAAAACAGACTTTACTAAACAAAAACCCACGATGGGGCAAACAACAACTCAAAACAAGGTAAAACGGAAAACTTCCAACGAGGGGGCAAAACAGAAACAAAATCCAAAATAAAACTGAAGATAATCCACACACGATAAGGCAGGAACAAGGCAATATCATGGGGACTGGGTTTGACGTTACATAGACAAGGTAAAGTGTAACAAACCGGCATGTGATAGAGAAAACTAGGGACTTAAAAGGGGAACACTAAAGAGGGAAGTAAACAATGGGCAAGTGAGGGGAATGAAACACTAAAGGGAAACTAACGGGAAGATTACACGGGGCAGATGAGGGGAATGAAACACTAATGGGACGCTAACGGGGAAATAAGGGGGCCGGGCCAAGGCACGAGACAAGAAGACACGTGGCGCAATGTCATAACAAACAGCCACGTGACTCCACACAAGACATAACACACACAAGACGTGGTACTGTCACGACCCTGTCCACAAGACTCGAAAACTCCAGACAAGAGGGACAGGATCATGACATACCACACGCAGGCCTAATAGTCAGGGGGTTTAGGCTGAACAATGCATGGCCAGGTGACGATTTGCAGAGATGGGGGACTCGAGTCATGTGACTTGACTTGAGTCAGACTTAAGTCGCAAATTTTAGGACTTGAGACTTGCTTGACAAATATTAATAAAAGCCTTGACTTGACTTTGACTTGCTATTCATGACTTGAGACTTGAATCGGACTTTAGTTAAATGACTCAAATTAACTTGTCTTTTGTTTACAAATATCTGTTTTTGAATGCACCGCAACGGCGCAGCCTAACCACGTGACGCAGCAGGCAAGCAGAGAGAGCTAACGAATAAGCATTGACAGTTGTGACTGAACATGGAAGGCACTACGCCAAGAATAATTAACTTCGGGTACCAGGATTATGTGCGAGACAGTGCTAAGAAGATAAGATGTACAACCACCACCACTTCGAATTTCATTCGACATTTAAAATCCCACAAAATATTATAAGTGACAAAGTCAGTCCCACTGTTTTCAGCTAGGCTAGCGCTAATGTCTTGGTCATGTTAAGAGTTGATAAAAATCAATAATCCAAGGCACTCGAATATTATGGAAAAAATATAAAAAGCCTTTATTTAATCATAGCTTTAATATTTTAAAAACAGGTGACACAAGTACTGCACACCTAGGCACACTTGCAGCTAATGAGCCTTCCTCAGGGTGTGAGCAACCTGGTCACGCTGTAAGTGACAAGTCGAGCAGGAGAGAGAATATTCAAATATAATACAAAGAGAACGTATCTCACCCAATATTATATATCTTTTTGAATTATGTTTCATATTGAAACGGCTGTACCTAAATACTTTTCATGCTTTAATGTTGGCCTAATTTCAGTTACATTTACATTTTAGGCCATGTACTGTAGTTTTAATTTTTATTTATTTTTTATTTTTAGATTTTTATTCTAACAACTACGCTGCATGTGGACACCTTTTGAGTAGAAATACATATTGCAATTTTTTGTTGCAAAAAAACTCCTATAGTCCTTAACTACTGTAGTTTTAACTTATTTTAATATAAATTTAGTTAAATCATCAAACATTTGTACAACTTGACTTGAATTGCTTGACATAAAGCAGTTACTTGACTTGAATTGCTTGATTCTCACAAAAATGGACTTGGACTTGCTTGAGACTTGAAGGTTAAGACTCGAGACTTACTTGTGACTTGCACATGTGTGACTTACTCCCACCTCTGACGATTTGTAATATCACGTCTTATTTTTAGGCACAAGCAATGGGAAAGCGTCATTTGAAACATTAGCTGAATCGACTTTGCAGGCCTTTCTTTGGCTCTCCGTTGTCATGGTTTAGTCTTTTCACAACCAAGTGGAGGTGTGTCTTCTAGGTTACACAACGTGTCGGTCTGTGTGTGAAGATTGAAAAGCAATGCTCTGATTAGTCAGTCTGTGTAACTATAGAAGAAACTCTCTCAGCTTTATGCTGAGGGTAGATATCTGTGATAAGATGAAAGATTGGCAGCGAAATGCTTTTAATAAGCGTGTAGTGATTAAAATGTTCATTAGTGCAGAGTGAAGCAGATTGGATCTGCAAGACTTCAGGAGAAGTCTAAACTCCCAAGTGCTATCCCACTTTTGCTCATTAATAATAACTGATAAGTTTTAATTGAACTGCTGTTGTGGTGGTAAAGCAAACCATTTCATACACTCTAAAAATGTTGGGTTGTTTCAATCCATGGTTGGGTAAAATATTTGTTGATTTAAGTCAACTTTGAAAATGTCCATATTTGACGCAGTCATGGGTTGAAACAACCTACCATATTAATTTAAAGGGATAGTTCACCCCAAAATCATTTACTCATCCTCAGATTGTTCCAAACCTGCATAAATTTCTTTATTCTGCCTAACACAAAGGAAGACGTTTGGAAGAATGTCAGTAACCACACAGATTTCATCCCCCATTGACTTCCATAGTACTTATTTTCCCTACTGTGGCAGTGATAAAGGAACCAAAAGTATACTCCTCATTGTTAAATTGTGCTTGTTTAACACTACCTTATTTCAGGGCTGTTGTTAATGTCATAAGTCAAAGGGTATACAGGTCACATGACAGTGAAAACATGGTGGATGTCTTTAATGTATTCATACTGCACCCACACATACTATATAGAACAGTGGTTCTCAAACTGTGGTACGCGTACCACTAGTGGTACTTGAAGAGACCCCGGTGGTACGTGACACGACAGAAAATTAAAAACTCTATATATTAATTTACATTTCGTGTTTTAAGTACAATTTCAAATGTTTAATACATGATAGGTAAATACGGAATACATCTCAGCCTATGTGCAATTTTAAAATAGTTGTTTAAAAATGAATTCGTGTTTATTTATCATTGGTTGTGTGCCGCAATGTACAGCATCTGCTAAATTTAAATATTTTCTCATATTTCCATTTCTCTCTGCTTTAAGTCTCCACAAACCGGAAACTGCTTAGGGTTCTGACAGTGAAATGCTGAAGTCACGCATGCATATAGCCCATTACGTTTCTTATGTATTTCTGCACTTGAACCGCTGTTTAAAGCAGTTGTTATTGCTGTAAAGTGCTAATTCAACACGCGTCTGCATCTATTTGAGGTTAAATCAATGAAATCAACTTAAAGCAGACTTCTTAAATATATGAGAATATATCTTAAAAATCAAAATATCTTAAATATTATTATTATTTAGTTTTGATGCGCCACTACAAAAGCCGCTGCAGTAAAGTGTGAGTCTCTGTTTGTTATATACTGCTGTTCTCTTGATGTTTATATGTGTATTTATTTATCTTCTGTGTTAAATATTCTTACCACATTGTTTGTCTTTAATAGAAGCTAGTCTTTCTGCAAGTCCCCACATAGTTAATAAATCCCCCATAAAAGTCATTTACAGAGCCCTGTTTACAGTGCACTACAGAAAAATGTTTTGTGTCCACTGTTACTGCTGACTTGAAAAACATGGAAAAAACATGTTCTTTAGTTTAAAAACAGCTGGTAATTAATAATTAATTAATATTAAATATTAATAATACATTAGAATTGGAGGATGAGGTGTAAATATAAAGATTCATAGCTCTACTATTAATTTAAGTGTTTATATGATTTTCTATGGCGGTCATTATGTGGTACTTGGAACAAGTAATTTTATTAAAGGTGGTACTTGATCTGAAAAGTTTGAGAACCTCTGATATAGAACATACTGTTACTCGTTATGGTCAGTAAGTAGGTACATCATTAAATTTTATATGTGCTGTCACAGTACGCGATTTTGGACACAGATTGGTGTCATGCTGTCATTAGTTCATGTTATCAGTCTGGTTAGTTCCTGTTCATAGTATCATTATTGGTTTTATTGAACTCACTATTAGTCTTGTTTCGTGAATTTTGTTCGTAGTTTATTTGTTCTGTTTTCTGATTGGCTCTTTCATTAGTTCTGATAACCTTAGAGTGTTTCTCTTATGTTTACCTGTGTCATGTAGTGAACGTTTAAGGTTGTTCTGTGGTTCATGTAAAGGCAGTTTTCTTAGCTGTTGTTGCGGAACATCTTTAGTAGGTTCTCATTAACAACATACTTACATAATAGTAATCAGAATTCTAAAGCAACCAGACAAGCATTATTTAGCCAAGAAACTTCACCTGGTGTATTCAGAATAACGGATGCAAATAAAACGCATTTTGAAGTATCTGACAAATGTGTAGTTTCTGGTATAAACTGAATGCACACTGGACAATTTCACCAATTTGCATTACAGTACTACTGAGCAAGGCAAAGCCTCAGCTTGCTCCAGGGCAGGTACCTGTTATGGGTGTATGTAAAATAAATAGGAAAACATTTTCACTAAATGCCAAAAAAACGGAATTTTATTCTGTTGCACTGATGATGTTCAATGTGTTCAGACCTAGTGCCGTTCTGTAGCTCTGTGCTAGGTCACGTTGTCAGGAATTAAACGCACTGTCCCTCCTGACTGTCAACAAAGCCATATTTCCTAATGTAAAGCCATCTCTTGTCGGTTTTATCGTCTGTTTTACATGCAAATGACCATTTTATGGCAAATAAAATGCACATTGGTTTTGTGCGAGCTGAAGACAGACAGCTAGAAAAGTTACACTGAAGCCAAAGCCATTGAAAAGAATGGACCATTCCATTTCATTTATGCTTTGCTTTTGGTTGTTGTAACATCAAAATGCTCAACATCTGTATGGATACTGACGTTAAAGCCCCAGTGATTTTTTTTCCCCATTTATTAAAAATAAGTTAGTCTTAAGGATGTCAATAAACCGATGCACCTATGTGCTGACAAAAATCCCATTTAGAAGATATAAGCATTCAAAACTGATAGTCTGGCGATCATCATACTCGCAAATCAGCTGAGAAATCAAAACGTATCTGACCCGTTTCAAGTCTACACAGAATGTTGTATGTTAAGGCTCTATGAAAGAGATCGGACATCACAGCCTTGATGAGTAAAAGAGTAGACAAATGCCAGTGTCACTCAGCAACGTAAAGAACCAGCTTCAAATGACACATCACTAGTAACACTGATCTTCCTAATCTTTTCAATAGACTTACACCACTGTGGCAATCACGCTGTTAAATGCAGCTTTGCCAGGGCTGACTGTGCCGTAAACAAAACGCTATTGGTTATTTTAAAAGGTGGTGGGGTCACTCGATATGTCTCGCGCTCTCTGCATTTTTCAGTTGAAATTACGTCACCACATCAAATAATGCTGCGCGTTCCAAGGCATTGTAGTGGGACTTTAAGGGTTCAAATAAGGCATCTAGTCAAAAAGGCATATCTGGTCATAACACAGTTTTCAATGTTTCCAAAGTAGCAACTGCGGCCCCCTCTGGTTTCTATGTTTTGCGTTTCATCTTTGTACAAGTACGATTTGTTTTTCATATGTTTACGTACATCATAACAGCTTTGTTCATAAACAAGGTATAGGTCTCATTTTCATTGCATGAAGGACATTGGTCTTGGAGGTCATGTTTATACGTATAGAAAGGAAAACATCATTTTGAAGAAAATAAAACGGCAATAAAACCAAGAGAGTTTTAAAACCGACTGCTCCATTCCACATGGAGATTTAGAAAGATGTGTGGATGATTAAGACAGTCCTTCTGACAGTCCAAGTCCTATTAATACACCCCATCATCCTCTACCCTCTAGAAACTTCTCAGAAGATTCTGGTCAGATACTTTTGAAAGGTGCTCTCTATTAAAATCCACAACGTTTGTAAGGATCTTTCATTTAGTAGAAAATAGAAACCGTGCTAAAATAACATGTAATCCAATGGAAAACTGTTTATAGAACAATCAGTTCAATTGCTCTCAAATGAGGAATGTTTAGCACATTTCATTATCACAATTATCGCCTTGTACTTGTTAGATCAATTTGCCCTCATGTTTCTGATTATAGAAATTGACTTTAATAATCAGCACTTCATATTTGATGTTAATGTTGTTTTTGAAAGTGCTTTTGTAATCTTCTCTGTTCTGTCCTCCTCTGTTCCAACTTTTTTACTAAGATTTCACTTGTCAGTTGTTTTTCAACGTTGTATCAGACATTTCAAATCACAGTTATCAAGAAAACAAACCTCTTATGTTGCTTTTGGGAAAGGGCTGTACACTTGATTATACAACAAAAAAACGAACAGCATTAGCTTCTTAAGCTATTCAACTTTTCTTAAAACAAAACAAAACAAAAGCAATCAGACCTGAAGATTTCAGTCAAACAATAGTAATAAAATAGATTAAATGGGGAGACTGGGGCTAGTTGTCACAATTAGCTCTAGTAAATCTTTCTGATGATTCATTTATTGTTTAAAATCAATGTTACCCTAAGGTAATGATTTCCAAAAAAAGCTATTTAACATTGGTATTGCTCAGGAGCAACCTTTTGGGACGACGTGCCTATATAGGACTGGACATTAATTATCAAATAAAACAAATGTAATGCACAAAACAAGTCACGAAACTAATACTGAACCAAATACTGAACTTCAGCAGATTTGAATAATCGTATTGTATAAAATATTCTGAAAACTACATCTTCCACATGTGACAAATAGCGAGCTCTTCCCTATATCATAAAGAATAGATTTGATGCTTTTAATGAACTCAAGAGCCTTGTCCTGTGACATTTTGGTCCCCAGATTGAACAGAGTCGTGTGGCAGAGGGGAGGATGTGTGGATTCTGCGTGTAAGGAGGAGTTTAAAAAGAATCCGAGAAGCAAGTGGAAGCCTGAAGCTGAACATCAATATAGGCCATGAAATCTTGTGGGAGCTCATATAACATCCTCTCTTTGATCTCTTTCCTTATTAGCATCCTTTTGCACCTCAAGCCCAACAATAAATGTTCCTGCAGACCTAATGCTTACAGTTGGCTTTATTAAAATTTGCCTATTGGGACGCTCATATTTGATTAAAAATATATTTGCAGACGTGAATGTAACTCATAATAAAGGTTGTAATCCGAATGCAGCATATATTCATATATTTCATAAAACCCTACTCCAAACACAGGCCCACATAGAGTATATCTTATGGTTGTATGTTGAACCACTTTCTTGAATCCCAGCAGAGTCTTGTTTCATTTGTATAACTTGATCCATACATTATATTCCCATAGCTCAATTTGTAGAGCACAGCATTAGCAACATAAACATCATGGGTTCATAAAAAATGTACAGTATACCTTGAATGCACTGCAGGTTGGTTTGGATAAGCGTCTGCCAAATGCATGCATGTAATGTAAATGTACAACCTGTGACATAGGTTTTGCTTCTACTATTTATACATTTTTGTACCATTCAGGCCAAATGCAGAATAGAGACGGCTGAATTACTTCTGCATGCGGTTGTCAAACTAGGGCATAGTGGTGGATTTAGTCAGGTAAGATGTTGCCACAGATGGCTTCACCAGTGCAATGGAGGCATGTAAGATTGTTCGGGATGATCTAATTATGTGGGTGTAATGGGGCGGCAGAAATCCTGACAGCTGCCCCTTCAACCCCCTGGAGAGAATCTCTCTGCCACCATGATGCCATCGGACCTGATGATACCACTGTTGTTGGCGGTCTGTCACACTGCGGATTATTTATGCCCAAAGCGTTGCATGGATAGCTACAAGATGTATTTCATACATCAAGCCATTTCCTTTTTCTTGTCAATTTACAAAATTCCCTTCAGTTTGTTGGCCATTGTAAGGAATCCATTTTATTTGTTTCCATTATTGGTAATTTGCAGTGTTTTTTTTTTACTTTAGTATTAACCATGATAGGTCTGCTTCACTTAACTCAATCTATTAAAATGTGTCTATACATTGTTCATTGCACCTTCATGGTGAGCATATATTTAAAATTGCACTCACAGTCTCACTGACTGTTCTCATACTAAGTGGCCATTATTGGCTTGTTTGAATAGTAAGGATTTGTCATCTTTTGAGTTTATGGTATACTCCAATGTACATGTATTATAGTCAATGGGGTCCATGAACTGTTTGTTTACAAGCATTCTTCCAAATATCTTTCTCTGTGTTCATCAGAAGAAATTTATAAAGGTTTGGAACAACTTGGGGGGTGAGTAAATTATGACAGAATTTTCATTTTTGGGTGAACTGCCCCTTTAAACTGTTCTACCAGTCCCAGCAAGGTGGTTCAGTTGATCAAGCAGAATGGAACAGATAGCAACCACAGCAAAACTGATTGAAGCTAAACTGCATTTTCCATGTTTAAAGGTCTAAGTGATACTCAAATCTGACAGCCATCACATCAACAGCTCGATGGTAAAATTTAAATAGTAATTTTTTTGTGTAAAATGTGGAC